>NC_088934.1:33870000-34170000 GCF_038396675.1 Hydra vulgaris
TAAAAAACTATGACCTTATAAAAATTGTAACCCCCTCAAATTGAGTGGATTCAAACTTTGTTGCATGTACACTCTATTGCGCCTATCTCTAAATCAGCCGATATATGTACACTAGCTACCTTTATCCCTAAGTAGTATAATGTTCGGCAAATTACTATAGTCGTCAAAATCATTGTGAGTGGAATATGACATAAACATAACCATACATTGAAACGCAAAAATGAACTTCGTCTTCAAACTTCAATTGACAATATATTACATTTCAATGGTCTGCCAAATGACTTTTCCCTCTTTCCTTGCTCCCGAGAACTTAATAATTACTTTACTTATCGGCAAAATAACAACGACGATGATGATAGTTCATCATATATCGAACATAGTTGAGAATCCAATCAATTGTAAATACATTGATATTGAAAAATTTAACTCTTCAAACATCAATATTAATTACTTTTCTCTATTTCATTTAAATATCGCTTATTAGTTAAACATTTTGACGAATTAACCTCACTTTTATCTCTAATAAATTATGAATTTAGTATAATCGGAATTACAGAAACTAAGCTGAAATCTGATTTACTCCCAACAACTCCAATTAATCTTAGTAGATATGTTTATGAACATACTCCAACAAAAACTTCATTTGGAGGTGCTCTACTTTACATTTTTAATAAACTAGTTTATAAATCTAGAAATGATTTACTTATGTATAAACCCCAATTCTTAGAGTCTGTTTTTGTTGAAATCATTTTCCCTAAAAAGTTCTTTTTTCAGCACTATCAAATATGGCAAGCTCTCTATTAAAAATCAATGTATTTCTCACTGGAACCAAATAATACCATTTATAAAAAAAAAGATTTTAACTAAATACCCTTTTATTACTAACATTCTTCTTCTCAATCGAAACCAAATTAAGAAATTTATATTTGAGTATATATTTAATGAATATTAATTTTATCTTTTATTACTATTGCTTTTTTTATATTACTGTATTTATAAAACTATTATTACTTTTATTTTATACTGTCTTTTTTAACTCTACTAATATTTCAATTATCAATAATTTATCTTTGTTTTTAAATCTTATTAATATCTTGATATAGTTACTATTTGTTTTTTTATTCACATTATTATTAATATTATTATTTTTATTATATTATTATTGCAATTATTAATATCATCTTTATTTATTAGTGCTTTATTTTCCTTTTTTTTTTCTTTTTTTTCTTTCTTTGTGTCTTAAAAAAATTTTTATTTTTATTTTTTTCTTATTTATAATTCTTTCTGTGTTTTATTTGTTTTTTTTTTGTGTTTTTTTCAGGTGTCACTCCATTGACTAGTTTTTAACTATATGAGTGACACCTAACCTTATTTATGTGAGTTTATAAATATTATTGTAAATTTTCATCTTTTTATGGTTAAATAAATGGATTTAAAAAAAAAAAAAAAACTGCGTTTAGCGTTTGGGTTCCAAAATAAAAACTCACACGCAAACTCAAAAGCATTTGAAGTAACTTATTGCGTTTACTTATGTAAACGTAAACGCAATTTACGCAAATAACCGCGTTTACGCACACATTTAATACGCAACTTACGCGTATAAAATGCGTTTATAAACGTAACTCAAACGCAACTTACGCGTATAAATGCGTTTGCGAACTTGACACAAACCAACTTACCTAATCTATTTTAAAAATTTGTATGTTTCTAAGAAAACGCGAATTATTAAGTAGATGTGTGTGTGAATTATTAAGTAGTGTTATTATTAAAAATATTGTTATTATTGAAATTGTAGCAGTATATATTTTTGCTCTTTTCAAATTCGAAAAAATATAACCATGAGCGAGATCTCGTCTCGTTCTCGTTTCTCGTGAGAAATGGGACTTCTCGTGAGAAACGAGAAATAGAAAATTCTCGCGAGAAGTAGAACGAGACTTAAATATTATATTACTTTCCAAATTAAAAATAATATAATTTACAAAATGCTTAATAATTTGTTTTTTTATTTAATTAAAATTTTGACTCCGTGATTTTAATAAATCTAATTAAAAATTTAATTTGTTTTTGACAAATTAAATTTTTAATTAGATTTTTAATTAGATTTTTTAATTAGATTTTTTTTAAAAATCTAATTAAAAAATTTTAATTAGATTTTAAATATTTTTAATTAGATTTTAAATACAAAAACTTTTTGTATAAAATGGTGCACTTTAGACTTAATTTCATTAGTTTACCAGTGGAATTCAACTTGACACATATTGTTCATATTGAAAAGAAATATTCTTGACTCATTTCAACGATCAAAAATGTCACCAAGAAAAAACAAAATCTGGAGATATTTTCGAAAAAAGAAGTGACGGTGCTGAATGCAAGGCGTGCAAAAAGTCTTTGAAAACAAAAGATGGAAACACAAGCGGACGTCACCTCAAAAAAAAACACAGCCAAGATTACGTTGAGTATTCTGAAAAAACTGACGACTCTCTTTTTCCTCTTCCTAAGAAGAAACAACGAACCATGGTCGAAATGCTTGAAACAAAGTCCAAATATGACAAAGACAATTCCATTCAAAAACAGTTTGACTCTGCAATGCTGGATTACTTTTGCACTGATTTGGCATCCTTTTCAGCAGTCGAAGGAAGAGGTTTCAAGAAATTGTTTGACATTGCAAACTCTAAACTGAGCTTTCATCACAGAATGACATATTCAAGAAAGCTTTCAATTCGGTCAAGAGAAGTTCAAGCTGGAATGAAGTGCATAATAACGGAGATTACGTCAAATCTAAAAAGTGCTGCATTTACTTCTGACCTTTGGACTTCTAGAGCTCAGGACAGCTACATCTCTTGGACTTTTCATACTATTGACGAAAATTGGAGACTACATCACTGGACACCCCATGTCCAACAGTTCCCAGGCAGACACACAGGTATCTTAATTGAAGGAAAGCTGGATTCTTTTTTAGAAGAACTAAATTTGCCTGCTGATTTGCCAATGTACTGGGTGAACGACCAGGCAAGAAACATGAAACTTGCAGTCAAATTGTCAAAGCGCATTGACCAATACTTGTGCAACAATCATATTTAGCAATGTGCAGTTCGAGACTCATTTGGAATGACTGCTGGAATGGATGATGCGTTGCAAACATGCGAAGATTTGGCTTCTTTAACTCACCAGTCAACTGTTGACACAAGATGGAATAGTGAACTGGATTGCATGGCCTACATCTAAAGAGTGCAGTTATCAGCTTATGTGCAAATGAAGATACTTTTTCTTCAAAGACCATCAGTGCATCACAGTGAAAATCAATCGAGGGAGCAGTAGAAATTTTGACACCTAAAGAAGCTACAGAAACGACTGTTTCTGTAGCTTCTTTAAGTGAGTGCCAAAATTTCTGGTCGGCTGAGTCTATTCCAACAATTAACACTGTCGCCAATTCTCTTTATTTAATCCATGACAAAACTGATCAATTTATTGAGACGGATGGAAAAAATGGCTACGGTGTCTTGTATGCAAAAAACTTGAAAAGCTGCATTGAGAAAAGATTTCTTCTTTGTCACACTGGAAACTTATTGAGTGCTACAGCAAACTACTTAAATCCTGCTTTAAAGGGACTTCATTTCAAAACTTGAAGCGCATTCAAAACTGAAGCGCAAGATAAACGTCAGACTTGAAACACAAGAGCCAACATCTGAACTGAATCCTATTTTGAGCGAAATGTGCCAGTATGAATATCTCCCTAATGCCAAAATAGACTTTCCGATTCTTGATTGGTGGAAATTGCATTGAAATACATTGCCAGAACTCTCTTCATTAGCTAGACAAATTTTAGCTATTCCAGCAAGTTCAACTAAATCAGAGAGAGTTTTTAGCTCAGGTGGAAATGTCGTCCGACACAACTTACACCCAGAGTAGAACAAATCATCTTAATCAGGGAAAACATTGTCTTGTTGGAAAAGTTTGGCAAAAAAATTCTGAATTAATATTTGAAAAAGTTGTTTACATTTGACAAATGTCATTTGTGTCTATTTGTCAAAACCATGTTTACATTTTTTTTTTTAATTTGGATTTTAATATATTTGTTTTCAAAAATTGTTAAATTTCTCGTCTCGTCTCGTTCTCGGCTTCACGAGAAGTACTAACTTCTCGTCTCGGTCTCATCTCGGTTTGAAAAAACCTAGTCTCGCTCATGGTTAAAAAAATATATTATCTTTATATTATAAGTTTACATTTCACTATCTGAGTCATCGTCGTCAGAAAATTAATTTAAACTTTTAAGAAGTTTTAAGTTTACTTTAACAATGCGCGACTGATAATCAAGTCAGCATTAATGTTGCCTCGTCTCTTCTCACATACAAAACCAGAAGTACTAAAATATCTCTCCATAAAAGCGGCTGACGATGGAATATTTAATAAGATGACAAATAACTTTCGTAACATTGGCATTTTAGAATTTTCGAACCAAAAATCATAAGAATAATACACAGATATTGCAAGTCTTTTCTCTTCGATTTGCTAAAAAAAAATAAGTTTTTTTTTTCGATTTCAAGTAAATAGAGTTGTAAATTAGGCTGCCGAGCTTCTGAGCAACAGATCATCTTTATATGCACTATCGCCACCTTTTGTCTCTTCAACTCTTTCTTCTTGAAACTTTTTAAATAATTGCTTAAACAGCCTGACGAATGAGTTCCCCTTCATCATATGTAATAGCTTTTAAATAAATGTAACTTAAGTAATCAATAAATTCATTGTGCTTTCAGTAATTAAAGCTATAAAATTAAAAAAAAAATTGCCATTTATTTTTGATTTATTGAAGGTATTGAAAATTTTTTCAACTCCAAATTTAATATTTTCTGCATTGTGACGTCATCTATTCCATACCAATAATGATGATTTTTTTAAATCACTGTTCGTTAATGTTGCACCGACCGCAATAAAAGTCCAACATTTCAGAAGATGTCTATATATCACTAAATAAAGTGACAACCAGGGCATCGTCTAATTTTTCGTTAATTATATTTGATAAATTTGCCATCGTTTCTGGAATCGAGTTTTCTCTAAAACTTTTTGCACAAGGAAATGGATCTTTAACTATTTTCCTCAAAAAGGGATTATTAAATGCATTAATCGAGCAGTTCGATGTAATAAAGAACTTGATAGCGTTCAAAGTATCGGCATTTAGCACGATTCGCATAATATTTGATTTGTTTAGTGTGTCGTTTGAGTCAAACCACTTACCCAAAATGTCGTGATGTTTTCTTTGTAAATGCTTCTTAATGTTGGATGTTCGACCAATACGAGCTGTAAATTTTTGATAACACAATATGGAGAAAAACTTGGCATCATCATGTAATTTGTTTGTTTGAGTGTCAGATGTAGTAAAATGAAGATATGAAGTAGATGTAGTAAAATGAAGATATGAAGTAGATGTAGTAAAATGAAGATATGAAGTAGATGTAGTAAAATGAAGATATGAAGTAGATGTAGTAAAATGAAGATATGAAGTAAAATGAAGATATGAAGTATACTCCTAAAATATGTAAAAGTCATACGATACATTGTTCTTAATAATTTTTCAAATCTAAGAAAAAGTAATTTAAATACCCATTCAATTAAATTCATAATAAACTTCTTTTTCGGAAAAATGTTTCTTTGGCCAAAATTTTGCATTTTTTTATCAAATTACACGAGTCTTCAGATAATTTTGCCAAAAACTATAACCCCTAATTTCGGGTCTTGCTGAATAAGAGGAATAGAAATATTGGAAGCTAAAGTATTATTCGAAGACTTTGCCGATAATGATGTCAACGCTGCATTTTTTGTCTGCATAGTAGATTTCGTCGTTTTTGTAGGATTTACAAATCTTGTTCTCTTAGAAATTATTTCTCCAGATTCAGATCCAGACGAACTTTGAGATAAATAAGGTTGTAATTGCAGCTGTTGTGATTGCAATATTTCTTCTTCATGTCGCTTTTTTGAACTAGACTTTATGATATCCTCATGATAGATCTTACTATTGCGAGATTGATGAGTCATATTAGATTAGATATTTATGAAACGACTAAGTAGAACCCGGTTTCTCCTAAACTATTTTTTATTTATAATATATATGTATAAACTGTATATCCTTATATCATAAGGAAATACCTATAGGAACTTCCTTATGCTATAAGGAAGTGCGATTAGACATATCCTTTAAAACAAATTATTACGAGATTTAATATGCTTTCAATTCTTTTTATAACGAATTTAAAAAATAATTATCGATTAAATTTGTTAATAATGATATTTAATTTCTCATTATAATGACTCCTTTTAAAATGAGTGTATTATATTTTTAAATTGAGTGAATATAGTCAGATTTTTATAATAATTGAAATGAGCTTATTAATTAAAGATATTAAGTTATATTTTTTTCTAAAAATAGGTTTTTGTTAAAATATAAGTACCGAATATTATTGAGTTCAATTTGTGAACGGAAAATAACTTTTCCATTGTTTTAAGCAATTTTTAAAGTGTGCGTGTGCGCTGACCAATCACATAGTGTTTTTGTGGTTGATTGCTTGTTTTAAGCGAGCTTTTTATATATGAAATGCAAAAACATACGATGGGACAATTATTCAAAGAAACTAATTGCCCACGACTAGGAAAAGATCTACAAAAATATATAATCTCACAAAATTTTACAAATAGAATAACATAGTATTTAGTAAAAAAGGGAAAATGGCCTTTTATGTGTCAGGTAAAATGCTCTGTAAATATTTAGTTTTAATATTTATGGTTTGTTTTAAAAGAAATAAGCTTACCTAAAAGTTTTTAAAACTAAATAATCACAGGACGTTTTGTCCCACATATAAAAAGGCATTTTCCTTCACCCAAAACTAGCTAATTGCAAATAAACTAGTTTTATTGAGTTTTAGAATTTTTACACTTTGAATATTGTGGAATAAATTACCCACAAAACAAACATTTCTTCATCATAATCACACATATAATAATAATACAACTAATTTTTTTTAACTTTTAGTGGAGCAAAATGTTTCTAAAGTCAAGTCCGATGCGTACATTTTGTTTCAGTTACGTTTATAAACGCATTTAAACGCGTAATTTGCGTTTGAGTTGCGTTCGTAAACGCAATTTATATACGTAAGTTGCGTATTAAATGCGTGCCTAAAAGCAGTAATTTGTGTATATTGCGTTTACGTTTACGTGAGTAAACGCAATAAATTGCGTCAAATGTGTTGAGTTTGCGTGTGAGTTTTTATTTAGGAACGCAAACGCAAAACGCAGTTTTTTTCGCGTCCCAATGTATGGACATAACTAACCAAAATGATATAAAAACAACGTTAACGACCGTTGTTGCACTAACGCAACTTAGAACTTTTAACTTGTAAGATTGTTCTAACGTTTTAACAACGTATGCGAGCTAGCTAGGATAGTATTACTATCCTATTCCTATTATAGTATTACTATTATGGTATTGTTACTATTATAGCTATAATTAAAAGTAAAAACTATTACTACCATAGTAATCGTTAATTTCACGGAAATTTTGTTTTTGTAATTAAAACCCTATTTTATCATTTGATTACAATGATAAAATAGGACGAACATTGGCCTTCTAATTTATATATAATTACATTAAATGAGCAAAAAAAAAAAATTTTGCACCTTTTTCGTTCATACAGTTGTACATTTTTGAAAAACAGTTCGCTTTTTTAGAAGAACATAGCGTCGGGTGATAAGGAGCTTCAGTACTTGATTTCAACTTCATGATTATCCAGGTTAGAGTAACTATTGCGCGATTATTAATCATCGCTTTACATTTAACTAACAAAGAATCCCATGAGTATTCGTAATCAGTAAGCTTAAAATAAAAAAATATATATTTTAAACAAACTCTAAATCAAGAAATAAAAAATATAAGTAGTAATAATAGTGAATAAAAAAGAGAGTTAGCGACATACACCTAATACCCAAGGTTTGAAAACATCCTGATTTTGTGGCCTTCCAACTTGCACACTACCTGCGTAAGGACTACCAGACTTTGCGACGATTTCCCATTGGTAAGTTTCAGCTCCAGGTACTGAGCAATCCAAAAATGTTGTTTCAAAATTTGTTGGTATATCCATATATCGAACAATAAAAAAATCTTTATTTAATGAAAAAAATCTTGCAAGTTCTACATCTAATATAGGAAGTGAATGAACTTTAAATATGCAAAGAGCCATTAAAAGGCCACATAAAATTTGCATTTTAGTTTCTTTTAAGATATTTTAAAAAACTAAAAAAAAAATACAAATGTAAAGTTTTATTCTGCTTTGAAATTTTGAAGATTTCTTAAAAATTCTTTTTACAATGTCTTTATATAGAACGAAGACCATGCAGTGAAAAATTAATTAGAAAAAAGAATTAAAAAATAATAATATCGTTGAACTTAAAATAAAATTTTTGAGTGTTCAAAAAAGTATAAAAAACAAAAACATTTTTTAAGTTAAATATTTTTTTTAGAGTTTGACTGTTATAAAACAAGCTTTTAAAAAAAATTAACCTAATTTTAGCTTCCATTTTCTAATAAATTTTTAAAGAAACTTTTTTAAAGTAAATTTTTCTGTTACACAGAGCAATTATTTGAGTATGTTTTTTAGCAATTCACGTTTATTTTAACATTGAAAAGTGTAAATGGAATTACTGGCAATAACTTTTTGTGAAGTTTTTTTTGAACTTGATTTATGCATTAGGATAAAATACATTAAAATTACTTGCATTTAAATTTGATCTAATATATAACTACCAAGGTCACTGATTTCCCTGACTCCGCAAGGCTTATAGTAGGGATCGTTGAGTTACTTACCGATGACGTTACAGACCGGTAAGTTATTGGCAACTTACCCGTAACTTAATTCTAGTAACCGATAACTTAAGTATAAAAAAAATTAACAACGTTACCGGTAAAAATTATTTTTCACGCGACTTTGATTCACGGTGCAAAGGAACAACTCTAAACCTTGCAACGCATCCCCAGAACTTTTTGTTATTGTTTATTATCAGAAGACTCTTCCTTATTTCAAGTGTAAAAAACAACTTTTTTCACCTGGGGCCTAGGGAGAAATCACGTATTTTAGGCGAGTGTCTAGTAATTTTGTTGTTCAAGATAGGTAACTAAGAGCTATGTGGCATACTCAAATTTTTAGTATGTTAATACTGGTATCAAATGAGGATGACTTGCAAAAAGTTTAGGTAATTGGAGCTAACCCAACCCCGTCCCGGCCCCTAACTGTCCCCTTCCTAGAACTACGTCTCCTACGATAATAAGTTTTTTTTAAAGTTCTATCATAAACAAGACCAAAATTTATCGACAAATTTCAAGTTTCATCAAAAAATCTCTTTTCATTTAAGATTTTTGACCCTAAGAAGTTTAAAATTCCACAGATTTTCCCCCCGAATTAACTTTGAATGGTCGTAACTTTTAACTTTTAAACTAGGAATTTTTTTTGATGAAATTTGAAATCTGTCGATAAATTTTAATTTAGTTTAATAAAACACGAAAAAAGATTTGAAAAATTTGTTCAAGGAACCATAGCCTAGGGGTGGGGTGGTTTGGGATTGGAGATTTTCTCTAACACCACAAAATTGCATTTAAAAAAACATGCCAGCGAGCATTTATTTCGAGTTTCAAAAGTGAAATTGTAAACTGAACTATTAATTTTATTAATTTCTTACTACTATTTCTATTTCAGTTATTACTATTATTAGAATTAAGTTATTAAGTTACTATTTCAAATATTAACAATTAGCAACGGCTAGCTAATTTTTATTAGTTAAATTAATAACTTCTTACTCTGTTATTATTATTATTCTATTATTATTATTATTAGTTAAATTAATTCTTCTTACTCGCGTTGAATTTTGAACTGAAAACATGCTATTGGTCATTAAATTGAAATTTAATTAATGGGACCAATATATCATGCCAACATTATAAATGCACATCAGAAGTTTTTATTTGAAGCATTCATTTAAAATGCCTTACCATGCGAAAGAACACGTTGATTTTGTTAAAATGTTTTGCATTTGCTGCTTCAGGAAATGCAAGGATTTAACACTATTCAAATCTTATCAAAACAATATTCTGGAAAGATTATTCATCTAATAAATCAGACCTTCCTACCTGCTTTGTCAAAATGTAGAAAAAAGCTTGCTGGGACCAGATAGCTAATTTCCAGACATGGAGCAAACTCCAAACATTAATATGTTTATACTTATGACAAGTAATGAGAGTTTGCAAAAAATTGCGATAATTGGAGGCTGGGAACAAAAAAGCCCCAAATTTTTTGCCCCCCTTCCCCAAACATGAGAGCAACAAGTTGATGAAATATTTTTTGTCCTATTCTCAACTAGACTTATATTCATCAACAAATTTTAAGTTTCATAGTATTATCTTTCAGCGTTCGAAAATTATGACCATATAAATTTTACAACCAGACATGAAGCAAACTTCAAATTGGAGTTTGCTTCATGTCTGGAAGTTTGCTATCTTAAAGACCAAAAAATGTTGGATCCGCCCCTGGCTGGGACTGACCCTTATTTCACTATGCGACCGTGTTGTAAAGGTAAAATATACATATTTATATATAATGTACTTTAGTTAAAATTTAGTTACGTTATTATGGGAACAATAGTTACTAGACATACGCTTAGGAATTTAGATCTGAATACCAGAGTTATCAGAGGCAGAAAATGTGAATGTTTTATATGTGAAACGAGCGCAGATCTAAAATGGAAAAAATATTTGCCCCTATGGTTAAATGTGTTTCGGGAAGGCCTGTTTATAATGGTACCGAAGACGTTTCAAATAAACCCGCAAAAAGACTTATTCGTCTAGATAGCCATGTTCAAGTGTTACAAGGAATTCCACATCCCTGTACAAAGTTAAAAAGACAAAAAAATTTGACGGCTATTGTAAGATCAACATCTCCTACAACGCAAGGAAAAGTTCTGTCCAGTTCTATTAAAGGCTTGACCACAAGCATATTAGGAAACACTTTAGCTTTGAAAACTTTTGGTTCAAAGCAACTTGTTGTCTCGGAAAGACTGAGGTTAAAAAACCTTTCTTTTCTTTGGATAAATTGAACAAACTTCAACTAAAACTACATACCAGCTAAGGCTATGATGCTTAAAAGTTTTTTTTTAATAATTTAATTCTGAATTTAAAGCCAATTTTTTAAATAATTTTGTTATGACTTTTAAGTAATCGCAATACGATTGAAGTTGCACACTTTCTGAGGAGCGAAGGAAGACAAAAAAGTGTGGAATCTGGTTTCCATATTATACTGACTGAGAGCAACCAGCTGATTGGAAAATTATTCGATTGTGATAAATTCCCATTATTATTAGGAGTAAATGAAAACAAAGAGGTAAGTATTCTACTGCCTACAATTTTTTGAAATAACTAGAATGCAATCTGTATCATTTATTTTGAACTTTTATTCATAAAGAGTTGGTAGAAAAAAATATCCTTTTGGTGTATTGTAAGGACGTTGAAGAGCTTGCAGCAATGGTGCTTCATCACAGACATCAAGAAACAAATGATGTTGATATCAATTTAGGTGTAGATGGAAGGCAGGGATTCTTTAAAGTTACTCTATCAATCACCTTAAAACCAGAGTTAGAAAATAATAAAATCCCAAATAAAATGAAAAAGTATGACGGATATGCGTTTAAAGATTTCAAAGTTACAAGTGTACAAAAAAACTATTACACTGGCCATTTTACCATTATTGAACTAAAAATACCGTATCCTGCGGATAATTTTAGATAAATTGAACATTTCTTTCTTAGATTACACAGTATCTGAAGATCTAAAGGTTTTGCTTCAAATGGTTACAAAACAAACTGCAACATCAAAGCACCTTTGTCCGTTTTGCATGACCTCATCTCCGAATTTTCAAAAAGCTGATCATTATTCTTTAGAATCTTTGTGCAGATTACACGACCAGTGGATATATGATGGAGCAAAATTAATAAATGCAAAAATGTTTACAAATGTTGTTCAATCCCCTTTATTAACTGGAGACAAAAATAAAAAAATAGTAGAGCTCGTAAATATTCCCATTCTACATATAATTTTAGGTGTTTTAGACAAAATTTTAAAAGAGATTGAAAAAAACTTGTTTAAAAATAAGGAGTGTGGGTTACAGTTTGTCAACCGATATCTGTCTACTATAAAATTTACAGAGTTTCCTACCAAGGGCAGCATCGCTTGGAAGGCAATGCTTGCAATAAGTTGAATTATATCATAGACAGCTCTGAGCTGTTTTTTTAGGAGACCAGTTTTGGAGATCCCGTATTCAAATACATTAAGGTACTTAGAAATTTTGAAAACGTAATCCATGGCTGTTTTGGAAAATCATTAAGCTCTATTTATGTCAAAGTTCTCTACGAGCTATAGAAATCTTGGGGCTACAAATCCTTTGAAGGAAAACATAGTTGAGCAACATATTATCGAATTCATCGACATGAAAGGTGGAATCTTCGTTGTGACAAATAAATTTTAAGTTTGACAAAAGATTAAAATAATATTATTTAATTATAGTAATAGTAATTAAATACTTATTATTACAATAATACAACAGTTTATGCAAGTTTAAACTTGCATAAACTGTTGTATTATTGCTAAAACTGTTGTATTTTTGCATAAATTGTTGTATTATTAAGACGATTATTTATTAAATAGACTAAAACTTATTTTGTGCATTTTATATTCTCTAGGCTTAAGTTACTGGACCGTGCAAGCTCTTGAATCCATTCACCAGGATTTGAAGCAGTTTTGGCAACTGAGAAAAGTTGGAGAACACAGCCCAAACTATATTGAAGCGCTATTGTTTAGCGCTTCAATATAGTTTAGCTATAAACACTTTTAAAGTAGCTTTCAATTTGCAGGTAGCTTGTAAAAAGTATAAAATTAACCTCTTATGAACAATTGTTCAACATAATTTTATAATATATGATATGATGATATATGACATGCAAAATATAAATAATAATTTAACCACATGGACCAGAAATTTTTTTTTTACAGCAATAAAGTAATTTTACCAAATTTATTTGACCCATAATACCCCACCCCTAGTGTATGGTTCCTTAAAGGAATTTTTCAAACTTTTTTTGTGTTATATTAAACTAGATCAAAATTCATCGACAGATTTTAAATTTCATCAACAAAAAAATTTCTAGTTTAAAAGTTACGACAGTTCAAAGTTATTTCAAGAGGTAAATTTGTGAAATTTTAAACTTCCCAGCCGGCATATTAAGTTGTAAATGCGCATTTAAAACTTGTTTAAATACGCTTTATTCTGGTATGTATGTTAGCCATTTTATCGCGTCAAACATGCGTTAGAAATATGCTACAGATGCGTTTAAAAACGAGTATGCAATACGCATCCTACTGAGTGTGAAACTCGCATTTGAAACTCTTGATAATGCTCATAAATCACTGCAATTAGATATTATTCAATAATGTATGTTACCCATTTTACCGAGTAGAAAACGTATCAGAAATACATTTTAGACGTGTAGATTATTGGACACATAACACGCGTCTGAAAGGTATTTTTATTACATGTATATACAAACGCGCACACGCATTGGTTTTAAAAATAATAACAAAAAACAAATACTTAAAAATTTTATTAAATTAACTTGTACAGTGTTCAATATGCACATCTATATTATAGTTTTTATAATATAATAAAAATACATGTTAGCTTCATTTTATAATAACAAAATTGCACCAAAATTAGTTGTATACTAATGTATACTAGTAGAGGATTTATTTACCTTGTATTATATGAATGTATTATTTCTTACAATTTCTCACAATTACTGTTTATACAACTAAAAATACACTATACAACATCATATTCAAAAATTATATTAGGCAAACAATTGAAACCCATTTTATTGAAAGATTTGACTGCGTTCGCATTTGGTGGTGCATCATAAAGAAGGACGATTTCGAAGAAAAACAAAACTTCTGATGTTTTTTGATAGTTCTTCCAAGTTTAAGAAATCAATATCAGAAACAAAGAAATTAATTTAACCTAAGGAAAAGTTCTTACTTAAACCTGAATGCATGCAGCCAGTTTATAGACACATACCACATCCACAAAAATATTAAAAGTTTCAATTGAGTTAGGTTTACCTTTCTGAATTTTTTGTCACTTATTTTGCCTTCATCCTTCAACTAAAAATTTATACGTAAAATAATTTTTTAAACTTAAAATTTGGTAAAAAACCAGCATTAATTATCTCCAAAAATATTTTATCAAAATATCTATATTATTAAAATATCTCAAAAAATATTTTGAAGAAATTATGAAATAGAAGTAATCTAATTAGTAAATAACTATTAATGCATGAAATTTGTTGATGAATATAAATTTAGATAAAAATAGTAAAGAAAATACTTTATAAACTCGTTGCTCCCACGTTAAGAGCTAGGTGGGCCCAAAAATTAGGGTTTTTTTGTTCCAAGCTCCAATCACCCCAATTCTTTGCAAAACATTCTCTTTTGATATAAGCATAAACATACAAAAGTTTGGAGTTTGCACAATGCCTGTAAGTGTCAAAACTTAAACATCTAAAAAGTGTACACCACTGATATTTAACCAAGTAAAAAATTTATCCTTCATAAAAATATTTTATGAAGTTACAATACAAAAAAAGTTACAAATCAAATGCAGTATAAAATCCAGACAATTTTAAAATATAATGAACATAACTTTGAAATTCATGAATACAAAATAAAACATAAAAAAAAAACACAAAACAAATTTATTTATGGATAACACATTTATTGTGCTACCCTAATAACACAATAATTTAGAATAAACATAAACTTAATTCATAAAATGATCTGATTGCATTTCTTGTTTAAACATGGAAAACACTGATGTGTAGCCAGTTACACTTTGCAAGTTATGATATTAGTAAACATTTTTTCATACTGTTTTATATATATACTATTTATACCTACTAATAAATATTATTTTTACGAAATATATTTTATCAACTATAAAATTAAAAAAATTTTTTTTATGTAAAGTGACAAATAAATAAAAACTTTTATAACATTTACATTTTCACATACAAAATAAAGTCTTAAAAAATAGTTTTTCTTTTAATCAACTAATTAGTTTTTTTTTTCTTTTTAAATGGCTGCTAATTTTCTGAGAATTAGTCAAAAAGTAAAATAGAAACATGAGAAACTTATACTTATCTTTTACTTCATTTATAAAAATTTACACAAATGCTCCTTAGTGTGTTAGGTTAATATTTAGTTAAAGAAAAAACTGTGTTTATAGAAGAGGTAACATTATTATGATTTAAATAATATGAAGAATGTGTAAAAATACATATATTCTTCCATGAACAAAAAATAAATTTAGATTTCAACATATTAACAAACTGAAGCATTCAATTTCTGACCAACTAAGCCATGAACCTTGGTTACTTAACTGCATGTTTTAGTGTAGACTGAACCAAACGTAAAACTATTTAAGTCTACACAAAATTTAGTTTTAATAGTTACGCGAACAATTCTCGATGAAAGATTGGTTTTTTGTTCAGAATCAGTATCATTGAATTCAACATCACCAGAATTCAAAACCAACCATATTTGATACTCTATTTTGATTATCACTTGAATATATATTCACTTTACAGAGATATAATTCTTTTAACTGATTTTTGTTTGTTTTTCAGTGACGAAAGATCTTCAGATAAGAGTTCATCCAATGAACTTGAAAACATATCAGGGCAAACAGCACTAGAGATAAAATTATTATCACATATAATATATGTGATAGTAGATATATCTCTAATTCTGGAGATATATCTATTATCACATACATTATATGCGATAATAATTATATCTCTAGTATATGTTGGCATATGTAATAATACTTTAGCAGAACAATATTGTTCGGCTAAAGCATTATCACATGATCAACATATCAGTGCAATATATGTAACATATAACTGTATAGTGCTTTAACGATGACTTTTCTTATAACTTAATATTATATTAATGAACTTAATGATACATAACATAATAAAATAATATTAACTATTTATTATATTACATGACATTATATTAATTAAAAAAACATTGCTATATGTGAAATGGTTTATCAGAAGGATCGATCTCTTCTAAAGAGATATCGTTCTGCTAAAACATTTTACATATATCACAAAAGCTATATGAAGACTATTCATGTAGCTTCTCGTGCATACCTGAATATTCCTGCCGGAATATAGCTATAGAATATAAGTTTTTATTAAAACAAGATAATAATTTTAGACAATTTTAAAAGCTCCATAAATGAAATAACGACTTTTTACTGGAGATGGGAAACGAACCAAACCCGAACCGAACGAACCGAACTAGAACCTTATCTACGACAGAACCGAACCGAACCCGAACTTTAGTTGTTACCAAACCGAACCGAACCTGAAGCTTAAAATTGTTGAGAACGAACCGAATCAAACCAACTGTCTAACTTACCCTAACCAAGCCAAATAGAGGCTTGAAAAAGTGAAAATTTTGTAACTCGCACATCACTACAATACATAACATGATACATAACATACCACGAGTTTAGAATTATTTTGTTCTATCTCTAATTCTAAGTGTTGGAAGAAAATGAGTTAGTAATGAATTAGTAAATAATAATTACTTTTAAAATATATTTTATTTTTAAATTTTTTTCTAAACAATTTGTTTAAATCAAAATTATTTAAAGCATAAGTTATTATTTCTTTAAAAACTAAGCTAAAATTTTAAGTAATTTTTACTTTTAGAAAAAAATCTAAAATTTTCTCCCAACGTTTAAAATGGGAGAACAAAATAACTCAAACCTTGCGATAAGTCTACAGTTCATAACATTACTAACCAAAACGGAAATGTTGTTTCTAAACATTTGAAATATTGAGTGTTGTTAATGTTCTGAACTTTTATTCATATCTTAGTAATTAATGATTGCAATAATTACATAATATTTTAGTAATAATGAGTAACAGTAAATTAACTCGTGAATGGACGAAAAAAGTGTTGGAGAAAATGATAACAGACAGAGTGGCTCGCTTAGTACCTGCATCATGGACAAAGAGTGAATGCTGGACACGCTTCCGTTGCGTTGAATTTGGAGATGAGGTCTGTCGCTAGACTTACTGCACATATAACTATTTAGTTTTATAAATATTTCAATAAATTAATAATCACCTGCATCTCTCAGGCATTGCATATTGCCAAACTGAGCAGCATTTAGGTTTGATAATTGAATATTAAATTTTAAAGTCAATTGACCTTAGTTACTATACATTTTATTTGATTTTTGTATAACTGTGAGTAATCATGTTATGAGCAACAGGTTGTTAAGGAGTTTGCCGTTTGTAAGCAGTATGGATTATGGTTGTTAGTACGAATTGGTCATACTACAACTTTACAAAGACATAATGCATCACACATCAATAAGATCAATTCAGAACCTGGACAATTAAAAATGACAAACTTTTTACCTAACAAGACAGAGGTTAGTAAATATAGTTAGCGGATCTTGCTTTTTTCGTTTTAACTTTTCACTTGTTACTTGCTGCCATTGATAGCAAAGTATATTTGTTACAAGTTGTTAGCAATATTTTAGAAATACAATCTTTCAAGATGATGGGCTCCGTTACTTTGCTCAAACAATGATTGATATTGAATCGAAGTATGGAACAGTCCAACTTGAGGATAATATGTATGATCAAACAACGCTGTCTAAGACACTACTACCAAAGTTATACAACAAATGCGTTCGAAAGCTGAAAGACAAACTTGCTGGGGTTACGCATATCGCAATAACAACTGATCACTAGGCCGATGACATTCTAAAATACTCTTATCAGACTTTTACAGCACATTACATTAACAGCAGTTATTGCCTTATAAGTAAGTGTATTGGATTGTTTGAGTTTAGTGAGTCTAAGACTGGCATTGCCGTAAAAGCAAAGACAACTGAAATACTTAAAAAACTTTTCCCTCAGACTATAAAAAGTGACAATTTGGTATTTGTAACTGATAATGGGAGTAATATGAAGTCGGCTTATCGCAACAATATTAGACTTAGCTGTGCAGCTCATAATCTAAATTTAGCTGTTGAAAAAGCTTTGAAATCCCCTGGTGCTAATTTAGTTCATGAAATGATCAAGACTTGAAAGGAAATAGTGGGCTACGTTAAAAATAGTGAGAAAAACCTGGAACTAAATCACACTCTCAAACAAGATGTTGCGACTCATTAGAACAGTCAATTTTTTCTTTTGCAATCATTGTCATGTCAGTTAGATCATGTCAAGTCAATTCTTGCTGATTCATAACAGTTTGACAAACTTGAGCAACTGAACAACGTTAATGAACAATTGTTGCATGACATCGTAGAATTTTTGCATCCCTTTCACAAGGCTACTGTACTATTGTCACATGACAATGTGCCGACATCCCCTAATATATGGCCAATGCTATTTTGTCTTCGGTCAGTCTGTAAAATCAATGGTTCAGACAGCGACAATATGCGTGATTTGAAGGCAGCATTTCTGTCGAGCTTGAATGAAAAGTATATTATTCATCCTTTGCACAAGCTATTAACACTTATTGTTCCTTCTTACTTATACTTATCTTTTATCAACACAGAAGATCGCAATTTTGTTTATTCAGAGATGCGTAGTATGGTGGACAAAATTATTTCTTCTTCACCAAATCAGGTGAAGGACTCAGGAAATACAGACAGCTTTAGTGAATGCAGTCATTCAGATCAGCTGCCTCCTTCAAGAAGAATAAAGCTAACCCTGAATTGTATAATTTGCTGCCCGACTTTAAAACAACTGCCGCTCCATTGTCAAACGCCGACAGTAATGACACAAGACATGAACTTGACAAATACTTGGCACTGCCCGTGACAGTGTGTGATGCATTACAATTCTGAAAAAAAAAATAACCGTGAACATAAGCTTCCGACGATGGCATTGATTGGTAGAAAGTTGATGGCTATTCCTGCTACAAGTACTGCCAATGAAAGAGTGTTTTCAGTGTGTGGGGTGACGATGAGTGAGCGCAGGGCTTGCCTAAACCCAAAAACTTTGAAAATGCTGGTATTTCTCAAATACAACATGCAGTCCTGACTACTAGACTGACAGTAGGCTACTTAAGCTACCGCTATTTGTGTTTAGAAAATTACTGCTTAAATGTTTTGTGCACTTTAACTGCAGCTATTAGTAACTGCATTGTTTTTTGAACTTTTAAAGTTATTTGCAATGCTTTAACTACTTAATATCATTTTAATTTATTTTTTCATTGTTTTATCATTGTGGATGTAAAGCTTTGTAACTAATAAAAAAACAGTTTTTTTGATACCGAACCGAACCGAACCCGAACTGTGTTTAAGACCGTACTGAACCGAACTAGAACATTAGATATAACCGAACCCGAACTTTAAAAAAAGGGTTCGATTCCCATCTTTACTTTTCACTAAAACTTCTTAATTTTGATGTAGCGATTTTAATGTACGCATGCGCTCTGCATCCTAACTTCTATTTTTCTTTTAAATGTTTATATTTAAACAAAACCGGGCTCGACTTTACGTATTTTTGATTAAAATGTGGTATTGAACTAGAATTTAAAACTTAAAAATAGATGCGCATTTTTCTTTTGTAGTATGATCAATTGGTACTAACAACCATAATCCGCATTTTTCTGGTATCAACAGTGATAAATACTCTACCTATTTATAATACCAGGTGTGCCGGCTGGGATTCTTATGGTCATAAATCTTAAACAAAAAGAGATTTTTTGATAAAACTTGAAATCTGTCGATAAATTTTAGTCTAATTTTTGATAGAACTTAAAAAAAAAATTATTATCTTTATTAGGAGACGTAGGTCTAGGAAGGGGACAGTTAGGGGCCGGGACGGGGTTGGGTTAGCTCCAATTACCTAAACTTTTTGCAAGTCATCCTCATTTGATACCAGTATTAACATACTAAAAATTTGAGTATGCCACATAGCTCTTAGTTACCTATCTTGAACAACAAAATTACTAGACACTCGCCTAAAATACGTGATTTCTCCTCAGGCCCCCGGTGAAAAAAGTTGTTTTTTACATTTTTGAAATAAAGAAGAGTCTTCTGATAAGCTCAAATTACTAGACCATCCAATTTGAGTATTCGAATACTTGATATTTGAATATATTTGCGTGTTTTTTTACTATTTGATATTCGAATATTTTCTCCAATATTCGAATAATTTCAAAAATGTAAAGACAGAGTAAGCTTTTAAAAAAGTACTGTTAATTTCTCTTTTTGCAAACGAAAAAAATATTTCTCTTTTTGCAAACGGAAAAAATTCTTAGAATTTTTATATAACCTTGAAGAGGAAAACTTAAATTGCATTTTTGTATGGTTTTTATTTTGTGTGACATTATTTTTGTTTGCTTTTAGAAAACAGTCGTTTATTTAGATTGCTTAAAAATATAAATACATATTTGTTCCATAAAAAAAAAATCTTAATAATAATCTTAATAATAATAGTTTTCAATATTTTGTGAATAACTAAATATAATATACAATTAAATAAATATAATATAATATACAATTTGTGGTTGCATAGTTTGAAGTGGTAAGTTAAAATTTTTTAGATTTTCTTAGATAATTCATCTCTGGTTTTTTTAGCCATGTCAAAAAAATCCAAGGTATGGGAGTTTTTTAAGAAAGACGAAAAAAATATTTGTGAAGCCAATTGTGGTAGGTGGAACACGAACATAGGATGGAGAAGTTCAACTACTGCTGTGATTAATCATTTGAAGCTACGACACAACATATTGATATCTAAATCGGTATCAAATGACAATGATGGAGAAAATAATATTCCTAAGAAAAAACAAAATACTGAAATAAGTAATATTTGGCCATTTGTAAAAAAAGAATCTTTAAATAAAATATTTTCAAAAGCCGCAGCTTTTGATGGAATGGCTATCACAGCAATGAGTAAATCCCAAGCTATAGCTGGTTACGTGCAACAAAAAGGTTATAAAATGTCGAAAAGTCCGACAACTATTTCAAAATGCATCAATAGCTTTTATAAAGAAAAAAGTATTGAACTGCGGGAAAAATTTGAAAAATTAAAAACAGCAAATCGTAAATTTGCTTTTACTGTGGATGAATGGATAGATTGTACTATTTTACGTTATGTAAACGTAACAGCTCATGTGATTTGGAATAGACTCAAATACAATTGAATGCTATGTTCTGGGTTTAACGGAAATAATTAAGCAGGCATATGCAGAAACAATTAAACATTTGGTTAAAGCTAAGTTAGCAGACTTTGGGATTTTCTTAAAAAATGATGTTATTGCATCTACTAACGATGCAGCAGCCGTAATAAAAAAAAATGGCAATATATTAGGTGTTTTAAATCAACTTTGCCATAATCACGCGCTTCATTTAGCCATGATGGATTGTTTTTATATACCAAAAAAATCTATTCGCAATGAAGTTTTTGACGATACCGAAGATTTTGTTGATGAAGATGTAGAAGAAGATTTCACAGAAGATCAGTGCTCTGATTACAATTTGGTGTTTATTGAGGAAGATTAATATGATATGACGTTAGATTTTGATCAAATTATTAACAGGTTAAGAGGTGTTATAAGAATGTTTAAAAAATCGGCTACAAAGCATTCTATTTTGCAAAAAAATATAGCTCAAAAAATGGGGAAAAAACTCAATTTAAAATTAGACATAAAAACACGATGGAATTCTTTGAGTGTAATGATTCGACGATTTTTAATTCTATCAGAATGTGTTAACAAATCCTTAGTCGAATTGAATATTGATCCAATTCCAGAAAATGATAATTTTGCGCTACAAAACCTTGTTGATGTTCTGGCACCAGTTGAAACTGCTGTTACTGAATTAAGTAAAAATGATGCAAATCTCATAACTGCTGAAGGAGTTTACAAATTTTTGTTTGAAAAGTTGCAGCCAATGCAAACTAATATAGCAAAAAAACTGATACATGCGATCAAAATAAGGATGGATGAAAGAAGAGATCCAGTTTTAATGACATTGATCATTTACCTGCAGAGTGGAAATATACCAAGTTCTAACGCTCATTTTAAATATTCATCAAAAAATGCAGCAATATTATTCGCTGTTAAAGTTATGGAACAAATATATCCACAAATGTTTGAAGAAGAGCAAATTAATAATGATTCTACCTCATCTGATGCGGGTGATTTAATAGAATTAACATCACAAGTTGCAGTCGGATTGCAAAAAGAACTCTAAAATGCAATAAGTTCTATTACAGAACCAAAAAACTGTCATGTTAGCAATCGCAGCGAAATTGATAAATATATTGAATTGAAGAAAGAATTTCGTCAATTGGATTCTTTTAAAAAACGGTCGACAACGCTGGACGTTTTGTATAACGCTTTAATAACAATACGCCCTACCTCAACAGCTTCTGAAAGAGTTTTCTCAACAGCAAGAGCAAATAAAACGAAAAGAAGAACAAAGTCTAAATTTCGAAACATTCAATTCTCTTTTATTTTTAAAATATATGTTTTTAGAAAAAAATAATACATATATAAAATAATAAAATCGTTCAAAATAAAATATAAAACACTTTTTTAATTAGATTATTGTTATTTTTTATTTTTTTAATGTCTTTTAACTTTTTGATAAATTATTCGAGTATTCGATTACTCGAATATTTTCAGATTTTTCTATTTGATATTCGAATAGTTGAAAAGCTCGAATAGTTGGATGGTCTACAAATTACCGCTGTTACCGGTAACTAAAAGTAACTGCTTTGGAAGTTACCGAAATCGTCGAACCCAATACACTAGCGTTTAATTATAATAATAACTTATGGTTAACTGCTAATGCGTTAATAAATTATATAATCACGTCATAATCCGGTACAAATATATAATAAATTAAGATTTATTTCTTTGCCTTCCCTGGTTTGACTTCACTACTCAAAAAAATAAAAATACAAAGAAACGCTTTCATAAAATAAAATAAATAAACGGTTTTAAATAATTAACAAAAAATATATGGATGACCAAAATCGTCACAATCTTTTTATAGAACCCCTAAATATATATAGTAAAACCCTATTCCATCTTTACTAAATAAATCTAAAACATTATGAACCATCAAAGCATCTAATCTGAGCCTACAGTTGCTCGTACGTCTTTTTGTTCAAGGGGTTTTACAGCCATTATCTATTTAAGAAATGTTAAAAATATTTGTTTTGATTAGTCATAACATTCCATTCAAAGTTTGCTAATAAGTTCACCATTAAATTAAAAAATGAAAATTACTTAAATGGGACGGATTGAAAAGTTTTATTATATAAAAGGTATGACTTTTTTGCTTGGCTTAAAAAAATAAATTTATTATATAAAAGGTATCTTTTGCGCATGAAGCCACACAACCTAGTAGGGATTGGTTGTGTGGCTTCATGCGACACCATTCGAAAGCCTAACAGGTGATGAGTCTTTGAAGTAACTGAGAGAAGAAGCAGCAAAAAAAGATACCGCTCTAAGAAAAAAGACCACATACAAAAGAAGAAACTTCCTAGCTGGAAATGAAAGAGACAGTGATGAGGACGACGACACTGTGTGTCTAATGGGTGACATTTATGTAGGTCAAGGAGAAAAATGGGTGTGCTGTGATTTATGTTGTGTTTGGTACCATGAATGCACAGAAATTCCAGATAGAGCTGATATTAAAGCCATGGACTGATGATCTGTGAGAATCGTCTACAAACGATGAAAAATATGTCTAACATACTCGAGCTTATTGCCCCCATTTTTTAAAAGTTGAGTCAGCATTAGTAATAACTTTTCAGCTTTTTCTTTCACTATATGACTTATCTCATTGTGAAAGAAACCATATACTATATCATATAGTGAATAAAAAAGCTAAAAAGTTATATAGTATGTGACTTATAATATACATATAATATATTACTTAAAGTATACATATAGTATATATTTTTGTTTGCAATGACATCGCAAATGGAAGGCGCTTTATTTTAACGGATAAAAATAACTTTTTTAAAGAAAAAAAAAAAAGGGAAAAGAAAACATTAAAAAGTTAAAGCAAAAAATAAAATCAACTAAATAGAAGAATAAATAAATGTTTTTAGAGAAGAAAAGAAAAATAAATATCTGAAAGCAAATAAGTAAAAAAGTATTGAAAATAGAAGTTAAAAAAAAAAAGTTAATGAATGAAATAAATAAAAAGAATGGAAAAGAAAGAAAAAAAACTATTTAAAAAAATATATTTCTTAGGATTCTTTATTTACGATTTATTTTTTAGGTAAGCTGCTATGCGGTCTTGTAGAAATGATTTTTCTTTAGTTTTTAGCGCATAAAATTTTACTTTTTATTTTTTGTTAGTCATTTATTGTTTTATTTTTAGTTATTAACTATTTTTAAATAATGATATATAATTTTTTATGCAGTTATATATTTTTTGTTTTTATTTTCATTTTATTCATTTGTTATATATGTTTTATTCTACCGTGTGTTATTATTGTTATTTTTTCTTTATTTATTATTGTTTTTTACTTTTAATATTATGCTGTTGTTTTTTTGTTTTTTTGCCAAAAGTACATTACGCAATTGTTTTTTGCCAAAAGTACAATACGCAATTTTTTGTTTTGCTTGTAATGTTTGTTGTAACTTTTGCTTTGTTTTGATTTTCTCAGTGTTTTTCTGTTTGTATTTTATTTATTTATTTAGTCATATTATTTGCAATAAAATTCTTATAAGAACACTAATTTTTTTTCTTCTTTTTTATTATATATATATATATATATATATATATATATATATATATATATATATATATATATATATATATATATATATATATATATATATAAATTAGTAAAAAACACTTATCTAACTTTTTTCTTCAACTTGAAGCTCCACCATTGCTGGTTCATCAGGAAGAGTTAACTCTTCATAATGTTTTTTTTACTAATTTATTATTGCTCTGTTCTTTAAGAACATTGAGCACTCTATTTGTAAAATACACTAACATAATTTACATATATATATATATATATATATATATATATATATATATATATATATATATATATATATATATATATATATATATATATATATATATATATATATATACATATATATATATATATATATATATATATATATACATATATATATATATATATATATATATATATATATATATATATATATATATATATATATATATATATATATATATATATATGTATATATGTATATATATGTATATATATATATATATATATATATATATATATATATATATATATATATATATATATATATGTATATATATATATATATATATATATATATTGAAAAATCAACCATTATCTATATATATATATAAATTAGTAAAAAACACTTATCTAACTTTTTTCTTCAACTTGAATCTTCACCATTGCTGGTTCATCAGGAAGAGTTAACTCTTCATAATGTTTTTTTTACTAATTTATTATTGCTCTGTTCTTTAAGAACATTGAGCACTCTATTTGTAAAATACACTAACATAATTTACATATATATATATATATATATATATATATATATATATATATATATATATATATATATATATATATATATATATATATATATATATATATATATATATATATATATATATATATATATATATATATATATATATATATATATATATATATATATATGTATATATATGTATATATATATATATATATATATATATATATATATATATATATATATATATATATATATATATATATATATATATATATATATATATATATATTGAAAAATCAACCATTATCTATTATTTTCAATAATCTACAATAAAGACATTAATAATAAAAAAATTTTATGAAAAAAGTTGAATATGTATTCGCTTTAATAAAGTGAACATACTGAACAGCATACCTGAGGTTTTGGAGTAGAACTTAAAATAATAGAAACTGAAACAATAGATACAAAAAAACAACGTTTTCTTTTTTACAAAAATTGGAAAAATAATTTCATAAAGGTATATCTGTCAAATTTCAAGAAAATTTAACTGTTAGGAAAATTTGTGACAATATTTAGTTATATAACCAGCAACGTTTTTGATTATTCGAAAAACAGCGCTAAATTTCAATAAAAGTTTCAGATCACTGGAAATATAATGACGTTTTTCGTTAAACTTCCAGTGAACTTCTTGTGAAGTCGTAATTTTTACTGAAAACCCAGCAAACTCGTTGAATTTCCAGTGATCTCTTACATTTCCAGTGAACTTTCACTGGAAGTTCACTTGGTTTTTTTGTAGGGATATATAGCAAAACTTATTTATTGTTATCGTTTTTTCAAAATTTTGTTTATCAAACAATCAAAAATTGTCAAAAAAAGCTAAAAGACTTTTCTCTACATTTTTATTTAATGGAGATGGGATTTCTTATGGCAATTATGCGCTGATGATACTTGTAAATATTGGTACCGTCAATAAAAATACTCAATCAGTTAAGTTACTTAGTTAATATGTTAAGTTACTTAATCTTTATGTTCTTTACAAAATTATAGCATTAAATAATTTAAACCATAATTTGAAACTTTGTTCATTCTTTATAACAAATAAGCTGTCGGATTCGATAGTGCAGATTAACGTATTTATTTTATCGAACTAAGATTTTGACCCACAAACTGATTATTTACTTCAATATAAAATCCAAAATATTTTAGGCAAGTAGTGTTTTTAGGCAATTAGTTAGTAGTGCTTACATTTATTGTATTTTGACTTTATTTGATATTTTGGATTTTTTGTTGTTTATTCGGTTATACATTCCATGTCGTCGCTTCTTGACATTCCACTTGCATCTGATAAGTTAAATAAAAAATTAAATTTAATTGTTTTTGAATTATTATTATAACAACAAATTTATAAATAATTTATAAATTTATAATTTATAAATAAAGGACCACTCGCACACATTTACATATACAAAACATGAAATAACAAAACTGAACGCATGAACAAACATTCAAACACATAAACATGCAAAGCTCTTACTTGCAATATAAACAGTTGCTGACTCACACAATAAACGCTCACACAAAAAAACAATAATTAGCACATATGAAACATTATTTTCATATATAAACACTGTTTCCAAATACAAACAACCATTAGTACACGAACAACCACTCCCACAAGTGAAACTTCTATAGAAAACATACTTATCAGGCATAAAACACAAACAAGACTTTAAATAAATACTCATTTGTTCTTGGTAATCTTTTAAATCGTTAATATTCTCTCTCATCTCACGAAATTGTTTTACGAGCGCCTTGTCGCTTTCTTTGAGCCATTTCTAAAATTAACTTTTTAATTAGTTTATGTTTTATATTTATCTATTTTTTTCCAAAAATGAGATAAAACCATTAATATCAATAGTGAGCTTTATCCTATTTATAATTAATATTGTGACGAATGAAGTAAAGGGTAGTGCGATATAGTGAAGTGTAGGGCGGTGTGGTGTAGTAAAGTATGGTGGTATTAGTGCTTAAGTAATAAAAAATTTTCGCCTGAAATTTAATCATGTAAATTCTTATTTAAGTTTCTAAGTCTTATGCAATATAAAACTTTTTAAGTCTTATGTAATATAAACGTTGCTTTATTTTTAGATAAATAAATTGCACACCAACTCTTCCTTTAACCATACTAAAACTCGAGATAAATTTTCTTCTCTTTTAATTTGGCTGATTTCACTTGTTTTCAACAAATCTATGTAAAATTTATAAGTACCATCCATTTTTATAAAACTAAATGTCAAAATTTAAGAAAGCAAACCATTGACTTAAACATTTACTCAATTGATAAAAGCGTTTTATCGTTTTACTTGTTATGACGTTCCAGTAGTTAAATCTCTACAATAACAGATAATGTTTTAAGGGATTAGAATTTTAATACTTCCATCTTTGATGTTTACAAAAAAAATATTTTTCAAAGTTTTTAAAAATCAATACCCCGTGGAAGAGCCGTAAATATTCTAACTATGTTCGTCGTGCAACTTGAGATTTTATTTTAAAAAACAAGATTTTTATCAGTTACTTTATAAGACGTGGCATAACTTCAAAAAACTTATGGTTTTAAAACGTTTTCGATCTTCAACTTAATTATCTAAAACATATTATGAAGTAATTTGGACCTTAGTCGGTTTAAAACAAAATTTTTATATTTGGTATCGTTTTGCGGCTCTGGTTGTGGGTCATAAATTTAATCTGATTGGAAAAGTGTGCGTTCATAATTATGACTCTGAGAACGTGCCCCGCAACAATAAAATAAATATACTAACAAAGATAAATAAATATACTAACAAAGTTACAAAATAAGAAATAAAGTACAACTATGGCAACAGCAAAAACTGTTACACGAGTAAGCAAGAATAGTATCTTTTTTAAATTTTTAGAGCCAATTTTCTTACAAGCTCTTCATATTATTGGCATTTACAATATCAGACGTCGCGTTATTTCAAATATTAACAACTCTGAGAGAAAAAGAATATTTATAAACATTAGGTTGACATTTGAATTTGCGTTAACTAATTTTATGACGTTGAGTATAAATATAATTATTAGCTAAAAAGAAATTTGATACATAAAGACAAACAAAATTGTTCAGAAAATTTGTAACGTGGAATAAAGTCTTGCATTAGACGACGAATTTCGAGTCGTTCCAAATCGAGTTTTGGAAGTCTGTTAAAATATGAAAATTTACTTAAGTTGGCTAGTTTCTTAGTCCTTGAAATCGCTCTTAAACGTCTTTGAAGTTTTTTTGAATGCATTTATTACAGTGCAGTGTACTAGCGTACAATGCAGTGTACTAAAATAGATCTTATGTAAGTAGTAAAGGATTTTACAAGAACACGTGGATAACGAGTTTTAAACACTTAAAATTAAATATGCTAGGATGTTTTGCCAGAAGTTATGTAAACAAATTTGTCCTGCTCAATTTTCATTTCTGATAATTTGGTTTAAATAAATTAACTCCTATTTATTTTCAGCTTTTGAAAAACGCACCAAAGCTAAAGCTATGGTGCGTTTTTCTTTATTCTCTTATTTGACTAATATATACCTGTAATTGTCCTACATTTAAGATGACGGTTCCAATTTATGTTTAATCACGGCTCAAAAATTTTTTGTACGTATTATTAAAAAAGTCTTTTCAGTGCTATTTATATATTGTTTACATACACACACACATATATGTATATATATATATATATATATATATATATATATATATATATATATATATATATATATATATATATATATATATATATATATATATATATATATATATATATATATATATATATGTAGTAGATTGTAAATTACTAAAGGAAAAAAAAAACAGCTATATAAAGATTAAATTAATGCTCCACTATCTAAAACTATTACCTGGAATAGGTTAGGTCAAGTCATAGTTGGGTTTTTATCTTTCTTATATTGCCAAAAACTAAGCCCTGGAGTTTACCACTAATCACTTTTATCCATTCAGAGTATGTACCAATAATATTGATACTCTGCCGCCGATCTCTTAAGTAACATTCTATCCAATTATAGAGTTTATCATCTATTCAACAAACTTTTTTAGTAGTTGGAGAAATATAAAGGTATATATTATCTATGTTAATTTTATTTTCCAAGGCTAATGTCCAAGCATCAATAACTGACATTAACTTTGTTAGACACGAACGACCTTCAATAAATCCATGTTGAAAACTGCTTAACAAGGAGCGATTGTTAAAATGCGAAAACAATATAAGATTATAAGTTATTGCCAGTTTTGTTATTAAAACTAATCTTTGGTCAATTATTAATTTTGTTTTTGTATTTTACATAACTATAAAAAGCTTTTAAATCTTATTTTATTTTTGATCTCGAATTTCTTTTAAATGATATCACAGCATTTTTGCATACATTTTTGGCTTCAATGCGTGAGTTAATGTAGTTAAGAAAAGAGCCTCTGGTTTTTGTTATAAGAAATTTTTGATATGCCTATTTTTTTTTGATATCTTTTTCTTGCATGGTTTGTTCGATATTGTTGTTAAACCATAAAAAAAATTTTTTACAACTTTTTAAATTCATGAAATATATTCCACGAGTCAGTAGTTGACTTATTGTATTACCTATTAAACCAATCAACTGATTTTATATTGAAATTTAATCGATCATTATCCCCGCAAGAGTATTGATAAATTATATATTTTTTTTATAGTTAGAGTTAATGTTGATAAAAAAAGATAATGGCTATTCCCAATTGGTGGCTTGTGATTTATATTGGTAATCGTGTTGCAATCTGAAGATATCAACTTTTTATTAAACTAACGATCTCAACTTTTTGATTTATCTGAAGATCTCAACTTTTTATTAAGCCGTTTTACACATGATAAATAAATAAATCAAGGAAACTAATGAAAAAACTGTAGTGTAATAATATAGTACAAAACTTAGAGTGTGGGGAAACGTAGATTCAGAACATAAGTAATAGGTTTATTAGGGGTTAATTCATTATCCAGTGTATTGAAAGGGTAGACACAGCTTGTTGTCTTGCTTAAAAAGTGATAAAATGACGTTCGAAATTTTAAAAAATGGCATAGAATATCAGGATATAAAAGAGTGCAATTTGTAACTTTAATTAAGAGGTCTTTATTGTTTATTTCAGATAAAATCGGAGGAGGAGAGATATCAACATTTGACCAGTGGATCATTTCTAAATATAAGAAAGCATAAAAATTGAGAGAAATCTTTTGTAGAGAGAAAACATGTACCCCATCAGTGTTCTCTTTTCTTCTACATGCAATGATTTTCTTTGCTGCATCGAGCGCTTTTTTTTTGTTTTTACCTTTGATGGCTGACAACAAAACACTTTTAGGATGAGCAAAATAACTGTTTCTGTAAAATATTTTCTAGGCGATTGGTATTGTATCAGGATGATTATGACTATAAATACATTTCATAATAATGACATAATTCCATGCTCCTTCAACGCATTTTTCTTGATTAAAAACGAACAGAAACAGTAAGTTTCATGATATAATCAACAATTTTTATTAGACTTTTCGTGGGTTTTACGGTCGACATGTATAAACGAAGTAGACGATTGGCAAATGTGAGCCACCTCGCATGATTGAGATTTCTGGGAGGAGTATTTGTGAAATACTTATTCGTTTCTACATCCAAATTTTGGAATTCTTGGATAACAGCATTGCATGTTTTAAGTAAGTATTTCAGATCTTTTCTGAAATCATAAATGACGTCATCAGACATTTCAATGAGTACTCCATTTACACTAGCAAAGTCAACTATCGGTAAAAAATGAACATCAAAAGATAGTTGTTCATCAAGAATGCCTTTGAATACAGTAGGACCAGATGTACTACCATCAAGTGCAGTGGAAATTGCTCTGAGAGGAAGCTCATTCAAATGAAGCAAACAAATACATCATTGAAGAGGTTTGCTAATACGAGTTTCAAGTAAACAAATGATACCATTTTTCCAGCTCATATCTACTTTGGTTCCACCACATCGTAAAGTCACAAGAGAATTTCTGTCATTTAAAACTGAAAATTATGTCTTTCTCAACACCAACTGTTTTACCACTTAGTGGACAAATCTGATCAAAGTAGACGCTGTTGGGATATGAGCGGATAACGTAATGATCTTCTTTGATGGAAGTGGCCCTGCAAACTTTATCATTGTCTTGTTCCTCCAACCTTAGGGTTTTGTCTATAAGGCCATCAGAACCGATTCCAATTATTTCTGTGGCTAATTCTGCATGTTCTTCAACATCTTTGCCACAGGTTTCTTTGTCTTCTTAATTTTGCTTGATCTAATATCTAATGTAGTGAATCAAATGATATATTTTTCAAACAAGCATTAACAATTTTGCATGCATCTCGGTTGCTTACTCCTGTTCGTTCCATTATTTGACAGAGTTCTTTGTACTGAAGTATATTGCAATATTTGGGATCATGTCCACTATATGAGCTGTCTTTTGAATCAGTAGCTTCGTCATATTCCTCATTATCATCACAACAACTGCTTTCTTTATTGCTCTCGCAGGAAAGAGTTATTATCATTGAAGAAGCTGGTATGTTTCGACATTCTTTTTTCCAAACTGAATTTCCCGTATTTTTCGAAATTTCTGCTTTTGGAGTCGTTCTGTTTCTTTTTTGGTCAATCTGGCCAATGTACATTTTACAACTACTATTTTGATCGAGCCAAAATTCCCATTCCTCAAAAGGAACTTTGATTGAACAATTACAGTTTGACCGGTCCCTAATACCATGATTAACACATTTGCAAGAACAAATTTCAAATACTTTATTGAACGAGCCAAGTTAGTTCTGAAACGTAGAATAATATATCTCTTTTCATCAACATGTTTCCTCAATCGTTTTGTACCTGTAACCAGTTTATATAGGCTTTTCAGAATGCTTTATATAAAATTTTTGGCAACCCCGCCCTCGACCATATGTTTACCAAAGCATCAGCTACTAATTTACTTAAGTCTCTGATTGATGGTTCTTCAGAGGCTTAGGATTATGAAAAAGTCTTTGCGTGCCTGATGTATAGATAATGCTTAAAGACTTCTGCTTTTGTCGGCAATCGACTTTTTGGAAAATTACAAGGTTGGGCAAATACTGAGTGTTTTGTGTCACTTCTCGTTTTGATGAATTTTTTTTTCAAGTTCGTTATGCAATTTGAAAAGAATAAGAATAAAAAATTATTTAAAAATCCACATTTACAAAAAATGAATTAAAAAAAGTCAAGTTCTCTTGTGAACGTAAATATCAAGTGCCAACAAATCAATATACCAAAATTCAAACAATTCTTTTTGTTAAGATTAATATTGCAATATGCATTCAGAACGCTCACAATATTGTGAGTGTTGCGTTATCACGATTAAATATTAAAAATTAACTATCTGATAGTTATTGATTCTAACACGTTTATTACATAAAATCTTATATATATATATATATATATATATATATATATATATATATATATATATATATATATATATATATATATATATATACATATATATATATATATATATATATATATATATATATATATATATATATATATATATATATATATATATATCTTTAAAGGTCATATCTTGTTATACGATATGTATATAAATAAATTGATTTTAATAAAAAAGGCAGCGTATAACTATTTTTTTAAATATATTTTAGATATAATAATTTATTTTTACAATATTTCGTTGACCTATTGTGGTCAGCGTCATCAGGTAATGAAAAAAATGTTACAAAACAACATAAAACCAACCGTTTAAAAAAGAAGACATTAAAAAGCATAAAATATAAAAACCAATCAAATAATATAATAGTGACGTCAGTTAAATTTTTGTCAAAATTGGTCCCCAAGTTTTTGTTTTCACAATATCCCCGTCATCTCTATTTAGAACAGTTTGCCCAATACCTATCTCGTGTCGAATTCTTGCTTTATTCATCTCCAGGGATTCTCTAACTTTTCTTATCCTGTATTCTGGAATGACTGCCAAGGTTTTAGGATTTAGCCAATCAAAAGTACCACGGCATGTTCTAGAATGTTCCGTGGCTCCTGAACTCGACCATTTCTGATTTTTACAGGCTCTTTGGTGTTCCGCACTTCTTGAAATGATTTTCTTTTTGGTCTCACCAATATATATACTTCCGCATGAGCATTTAAGCTCGTAAACACCCGGATTCGAGTTCGGTGGTAGTTTTGTTTTGTTGTTGCATTGTATGTTATTTAAATTGGGAGGTGAAGTAGATATAACTCTGATGTTTTGTTTTTTAAACTCTCTTCGGAGTTTAGGGCCAATAATAGGTATCCAAGGTAGTTTAACAAACTGCTTATTTAATTGTTTAGATGTAGTATTTTTTGAAACGCGGTCTAAATAGTTTTTGGTTATTTTAATAAGATTACATTTGTTATAGCCGTTTTCTAAAAAATGTATCTATGAGGAAATCAATTTCTTGTAAGAGGTATTTTTGGGAGCAGATTTGTTTTGCTCTACAAAGAAACCCTTTGAAGACGCCAGTAATTATGCTTGGGTTGATGTTAGAGTTTGGTTTTATTTGAACATTGGTTATCACATCCTTTCGGTGTATTTGAAATTCATAAAATCCGTTCATTGTATTTGTAATAGATATATCTAAAAAGTTAAGTTTTTTTCCGTTTTTAAGTTCAACAGTATATTTTATGGAGGGGTTTTGTTCATTTAAAGTTTTTAGGAACAGTTCTTGTTTTTCTTTCGAATCGAAGCAAGCATGTGTATCGTCTACATATCTTTTGTAAGTTATTGGTTGGAATGAACTAACAAAGGCTATATTAAGGGCTTTTTTTTCTCTATATTTTGCAAAAATGCATCAGCCATGACTACCATCAACGATAAACCAATTGGACCTGAATTAGGTAAAACTCGGATTTTATCTTCGTATAAAAAGTAACACTTGCTTAGCGAAAGTTCAATTAACTGGTGTATATCTAAAAGAGTTAAATTAGTCCTAGTTTTTAAATCCTCTAAATCATCGTTCAATATGCTAATAATAACCGGTATTGCTTCATCGATCGGTACAGATGGATATAAATTTACTACATTAAATGAAACTTGAATTTCATTAGGGTCTATCTTCCATTCTTTAGCATCGTTGACAAAACTACTTGAATTAATTAGTCGAGTTGTATTTTTGTTTAATGTTGGTTGAATGATTTTAACCAGATACTCTGATGTTCCATAAGGTGGTGTATTAATAGTGGAAACAACAGGACGCATTGGGTAGTTTTTTTCTGGTTTTTGAGCTTTAACCATTTTATAGATTCTAGGTGGAACGCAATCTGATGGATACATTTTAAAGTAAGTGGCATTGTCTAAACTTACCCTGTTTTCTTAATTTACATAACAGTTTTTGAAATTTAGTGGTGAATGTGGGTGTTGGGTCGTAATCAATAACTTTACTATTTTTTATTTGTTTTTCTAATTTATCTTTTGCTTCATTTTCGTTTAATAAAGCAAAACCTGCTCCTTTGTCAAATGGATATATCTTTAGGTGTGAATGCTTTTTTAGGTTTTGTAAACAAAAGCGTTGTTGTTTTGTTAAATTATCTTTTAATTTTAGTTTTAAAGAACAAGTTAAAATTTTCGAACAGTTTTGTCGAAGAATCTCTGCCTGTGTTTGCTTATTTTGTTGTTCGAGTTCTAAGGCGCAAGTTTCAATATTAGTGATGATGTCCATATAAGGGATATTATTTTGTGATGGGACAAACTTCGGACCAAGATTAAGTAGTTCAGTAGTTGCTTTATCCAAATTAATGTTTGTTACTTTTTTATTATTTGCTTTTGAGAAAAACTGTTTTGAACGTGTTTACAGTTGCTTAAAATCAGTTCTTCCCAGCTAGTTTGATTAATTTTTGAGAAATAGTTTTGTTGTTATTGTTAACTGAACTTTTGTTGTTTTTTGTATGTGTACCCCAAAAACGGCATTCAATTTATCGATTGTATCTCTGCAGCTAGTGAACCTATGAAGCTGAAATTTGGCGTGTCCTAATATTATTTGATATGCTTTAAATAAAACCAGTTACTGCTAACTTAACCTTGGAGAAAATACCCGATGCACCACAAAAACCAGAAGATAGGTTAAAAACAACATTGTTGTTTTATAAAACAACATTTTATAGCAGTGGCGGAACTTTAAAATTTGGGCCCCCCCGCAAAAGAATGTTTTTTTTTTAAAAAAAAAGTTTCACATATTAAATAGATATTTATTTCATATATCATATTTAAAAACAAAAAATTAAATAAAGATAAAGATAACTTCAAAACGAAACTAAAACTTAACCGAACTTAAATAGTGAAAACTTTCCTCCTTGATTTCATATTGGCAAAATCGGTAATGATGTTTTTCATTTCCATTTTTCCAGCCGCTTTTGGCTCAATAGAAACTATAGAAAAAGGTCGCTTAAACGTTCTTTACCAATGGTATTTCGTAAATAATTTTTTATTATTTTAAGTTTCGAAAAAGAACGTTCAGCTGATGCAACAGTAACAGGTAATGTAAGAAACAATAACAATGCTGTTATCACTTGTGGAACGCTTGCAGCTATAGTTGACAATTTTACTATTAAAAGGTCAGCCAATTCAGGTATAGATGATATTTTTGATATTTCATCGTGTAGCATTGACTTTACCATAACCATTTGCAGCGGAAATTCAGTTGTTATATCTTCACTATATTTTCTCTGAATGGCTTCTGCACAGCTTATGATCTCACGTTCTTTCATTACCATTAATTTATTTGGATAGATGCAGGAAAATAATTGTACCACTTCTTGCATTCCTTTAAATCTATTGTCGAGTTGGTTGATAACGACGTCCAAAATTTTTATAAAAATATTGATGCGAAAAATTTCCTCACTACTATTAAAACGGTGATCTGTAGATAATTCGTAAAAATGCCTTTTCACAATTTTTCTTCTTTTTTGAAAAAATATTGCAGGAATCTGCCACGTAGTCGCTATTTCCACCGCTTCAAGTTTTGCTGAATCAAACATCTTTCTATATTGTTTTAAATTTTTGCTGGCATTTTCTAGAGAACCTGAAGCTGTCGTAAGATCTAAATTTTTAGTTTGCAGCAATTTTGATGGTATATGTACCTCATTAAGGATTTTAGACAAAAGCACGCATAAAAAAACAAATTCGAAACTGCTCATATTTTTTTGTATTCGTACTGCTTCTTCGCGTTCTTCACGTTTTGTACTTGTTATTGATATCTCGGAAAGAGCTTTCATTATATCAAGAAAGCGAATTTTAACGGCGAAAAGAGAAGTATATCGTCCTGCCCATCGCGTTGGATTTAACCTTTTTAATGTTATTTGTGATTCTCCTGTATATTTGGATAGTAGATCCCACCTGTTTATGCTATTTCCGAAAAATGAATACACATCTTCTAGCATTACAAAAAATGGAGCAACTTCAACACAACATTTAACCGCATCGTTAATAACAAGATTTAAATTATGAGCTGCGCAATGCATATACATAGCATTGGGTTGATTTTTCTTAAAAAGGGCCTGAACCCCATTGTATATCCCACTCATGACGTTCGCACCATCATAACCTTGACCCCTGCAGTTACTTAATTTTATATGATGTTTTTCTAACAGGTTTAAAATTTCTTCATGTAGTCCAGCAGCAGTGTGGTTATATATTTCCATGAATCCCAAGAAAACTTCTTTAATTTCAATTGATGTGGCTTCATCTTTTTCATTTTTAATAATTTTTACGTATCTAAATACTTGACTGAGCTGATCTCTTTTAGTAATATCTTGTGTTGTATCCATTATAATTGAATAAAAAGGTGAACTATTAATATCAGCAGTAAGAGTGGCTTTTAAATGCGTTGCAAGGCAATGTATGACTTCATTTTGAATTTGATGGCTTAAATATTTTATAGATCCATTTGGCATACTCAAAACTTGCTTCATAACATTATCATATTTAGCTAAAAGTTGAACTTGGGTTAAAAAATTACCATTATATTCATTGTCAAATGATTCACGATGACCACGAAAAGCCAAAGAATTTTTACAAAGTGCTAATGTTATATTTACTATCCGCTCTAAGACTTGCACCCAAAAATTTGATTGGTATCGTACTTGTTCTTCTATATTTTTATCAATTGTTTCATTATGTCGCCATTTTTCATAAATGCAATAAGCAAATATATGTTGTTGACTATTTTCGTGAATTTTAATTTTTTTAGAAAGACCACGCCAATCTCTGACACCATGCTCACGCCAGTTATCCTTTGCTTTTCGTTCTTCTGAGAAAAGTCAACAAGGCTCGCAATAAACGGCATCAAGTTTTGGGGAATAGCAAAGCCACATTCTTTCTATAGATCCATATTTTGTGGTAGTTTTAAAATATTCCTTGGAAAACCTACGGTTTTCTTGCAAGGGGTCGCGTATAAAAGGACCTTTTGGCCGACACGATTTCGATAATACAATTATTTTCTTAATATCTTTTGTTAGTATTTTACCATGAAAATTTGCAATGTCAGTAGAAAATAATTCACTTGATTTTTCTAAATTAATTTGTTCAATGGCGTCATTCGTATCAGAGTTTGAATCTTCCTTGTCTTCATTTCGGTGGTTTCTCGGAGACCTATTCACATCTTCTTCGTTCACATTTTTATTACCAGTAGCAATGTTTTCTTCGATATCATCATGTTCTACTGACTGATTTATACATATCACTTCTGCAGAGTTTTGACTTTCCACTCCCGTTTCCGCTCGCTTTTCGATTGGTTTCAAAAACGTTGTTAACTTCGGCAATTTAGCTAAAGTAGCTTTTGTTTCTTTTAACTTTCTTCTTTTTGCTGCACCGCTTGTACTACTTAATTTCTTTTCCATTATTATGAGTCAAAATCTAAATTATTACAAATTTATAAATTCAGTACCTGTTGTAAAACTTTTAATTATTACAAATTTATTAATTACCTTTTATTAAATATATCAGTGAAGTAATAAACTCTCGTGCAACAATACTTTATTATTCGTAACACGATTAAATAAATTGGAGACTAGTAATTCAGATAAAATAAGAAATGAAAAGTTAACTTAATACAACGGAAGATTTAATATAAAATTGAAAATGAGAACATACATTTAAAAGTTAATTTGTATATGCAACAAGGATTATAGAATCATTATCCTTGATATGCAACGACGTAACAAATAATATTGTTTATATTTTAAAAATATTGAATATGCAACTAAGAACTTATAAATTGAAGAACTTCTTACAGTTTAAAAAAAAATTATACGCAACAAATTATTACTTTTACCGAATTCAGTCTAATTGTCTAATACATACACAAACATAACTATACAATAACATCTGGCAGTTCGCAGCTGATAATCGTACTTTATTTCTCAATTGCGTATGCAATTTTAAAAAGGTTACAAATTTTCGTTTAAATGTAAACTACTCACTCCAATACAAAAATAAATTTTTGAACAATATATTTTAATACGATGGATGACATTTTTTGTATCCAAGTTTTATATTTTAGGGCCCACTATACCTGCGTTTTATAGTATAAATATTATTGAGAGTATAATTTTTTTTATATGAGGGCCCCCTATAGCTGGTAGGCCTCCCCGCAACGCAGGGTCCTGCGTCCAGTAGTTTCGCCACTGTTTTATAGGCTATACGTGTGTTCTCGCTTTTTACAATGATTATATTTGATTCTATGTAACCTCTTGATTCTAAACTAAAGATGTCATTGCAGTGTTTTAAACAAAGTTTGCATCGTGTTTTTTACGTTTTAAAAATCAATAACATTTTAAGAACATAATAGTTGCAAGAATTTATTAAAACTTACTTTGTGTTTGAACCTAGAGCAAAATCTAAATTTTTATTTGAAAGTTGTTTTTTAGTATTTAGATATGTTCTGTAAGCGACTAATGTACTCTAAAATGTTTAACGATAATTTTTTTAATCAAATAGAGTCAGAAAAAAATAACATAGATATAGCATAAGAAGGAAGCCAAAAGAAAGAAAGAAGGAAGTAAAGAAAAATTTATTAAATGTAAAGTTGAAGTTTTTGCAAACAAAGGAAATGTCAAGCTTTTGGCCTAAAGCAATGTCCTAATTGTCTTGATGTTCTCCGTTCAATTTGCAGCAAAGTGAGTTGCAGAGTTGATGGTGTTAAACTGGTTATGCTTTTACCAGCAAACCAGCACTTCTCCACATCTAAAAGACTGATATACAACCATTATAACGAATGCAACGACAATCAATAATCTTTTTTTGAATTAAAGTAATCAGTTAAAGTACTATTTTATTTATCTATGTTATCTTAACATTGTTGTAGTAACCTATTGTTATAATAATTTAATAAAGTCTGCAGCCATTTTAGATGTCTGTGTTATTACTGCTGTGTTCAAATATTGTTTTTAAGAAAATTATATATTATTTTCTTTTAAAAAAATCAAATACAATGGTAATTTATTGTTGTTGTTTTTTATTTCAAAACATAGTCTATAAAGTGAATTTTATAAAATGTACCCCAAAAACAACAATAATACTTCCTTTCTTTATGAGAGTGTTATAAATATTTATAACTACTTGAGAAAAAAAAAACTTTTTTCGGTATCTAGTTATAATCCATAGGTAATAGAAAAACCATATTTTGCTAACTTTTTCTCGGATACGGCTTCTAGGCTCCTACAAAACAAAAAAAACTACACACTTTTATAATTGAAATTTTTACTCTAGTGCAAATACCAAAGTATTTTACAAATAAAAAAACCACTAAAGTTGCTTTAATTTATTGGCTGACATATTAGCTATCATAATATATCAAGTTTTTTGAATCCTGGATCTTTTTCTACATGCTAGGTCACTTGAGACATTGTGGTTTTTGCGTTACGGTTACTTAACTTAACGCAACTTAACGCAAAAACCACATTGTGGTTTTTGCGTTACGGTTGTTTTTGCGGTACGTATACCTGTAACATGGAGTGCTTCTTTAATTTTCAATTTGTTTTTGTTAGAAGCAGTATCCAAAATTTTAAAACAATTATAATTACTTAGATTTTTACAATTAACAGATGAAATTAAATGTTTATAAACATTAAATTGTTTGTCACTTGTAAAAATGAATCCTTGTTGTTAAGTGTCTGGAGGTTTCTCCAATATAACTGGCATTACATCCAGCACAAGACAATTTGTAAACAACATTGGATTTGAGCAGCTTGGGAAGTGGATCTTTTATACATAAACTGTTTTGTAATTTGTTGGTAGTGAAAATTAAATTAAATATAACAAATCTATCTGTAGTGAAAATTAAATTAATTATAACATCTTTATAATATTTTTTAATGATTTTATTGACTTTAGATTTAGTAAAACTTGAGTAAAAACCTATAAATGGAAGCTTATAATATCTTATATTATGGTTATCAATACTATTCCTCACAGATGGATTTAACTTTTTATCAACAAATAATTTAATTTCAGTGTCAATTATTTTAGGTGGATATTGGTTATTTTTTTAAACATTAGATAGATTTTTTATGTCCTTATCAAATCCTTGCCATGTATTGTTGATTTTATACATTCTATCAATTAAACAACGTATAAGACTAATTTTATAATAATAGAGAACAAAACTGGAAAATTTTTGTAAAAGACCAGTATATGTTTTTTTGTGATAAACTGATGTGGAAAGCGAAATAGACTTATTGTTAAGAACATCTAAAAATGCAATTTGATTATCTTGTTCATTTTCCATGGTAAATTTTAAGTTTTTATGTTGTTTATTAAGATGTGTAAAAAATTCCTTCAAACTCTGAATTAAAAATAGCGATAATATCATCCACATAATGTTTATAGAAAATCGGTACGGAGGAAGAACAATTACTAACCCATGGCAAAACCCATCTTTAAATAAACAAACTGTTCCTCTATTTTTTTTTTGTTTGTTTTTATTTTTTTTATTTTTTTATTTACATATAATTTTATTTTTATTTTTTTGCTATTTACGGTATCATAATTTGTATTATAATTGTTATTGGTTTGTAACAATTCTATTTGTCTGTTATTGTCTTATTTCTCTGTAATGTCTTCAAATTTTGATTTTATATTTATATCCAGACTTTTAAATTGTAGTTTTATCTTTTGAAAATGTAGTTTGTTAACTAAAAAACATGTCTAAAAAATATCGAGTTTTTCTTTAAAATATCTTCATATATATATATATATATATATATATATATATATATATATATATATATATATATATATATATATATATATATATCCTTGTAGGATACGTTTTTTTAGGCAAAGGCTAGGAGAAGCTAACTCCGACTTAATACACCCCTGCCTTGCGGCTCTTGGTTAAGGCTAGAGATGGTGTCTCGATAAAAATACTTATCTAAGGCAGATGTTAAATGCATGGACTACTTTCATTAGAAGTCCTCCTAGACAAAGACTTAAGGGGTAAACAGATTCTTTCTGCTGACCAGCCTCGCACCCCTTTTTCATCTATTAGGCTAGCGCAGATGTATTTTTAATACATTATTTCCAGTTTAGAATGTTGAATGCTGAATCTTCTTGACTCCATGCATAAGTTTTGCTTGTGTCTCTGTTTTATTGACTAGGAAACTCATTGCATTCTCCTCATTATATCTCCTAATGAGGGTACAGCTCTAAAACTCAGTCTTATGATTCTGAGGCCGGCTGGTAGTCAGGTTTCCCGAACTGTGTGGTAGCTCTCAGAAAGACAGATTACATCAACAGCTATAAAATATCAAAGCATTAATAGTGCCATGTTGCGCATGGATGGTGTCCCTGTTTTTACTTTTGGTGTGCATTGTCGAGGTCACATTTGGATCCCTTTGTTACGGCTTAGGGTTCATTAATAGTAATGAGGCAATTGCTTGGGCTATTAAACAGTATACTGAGTACTGTCTATGTTTTGAGTCAAGTTCTTTAACAAATTTAAAAATGAATAAAAAACCAAAAACTATAAACACAAAAAACCATCGTCATCACCAAATTTTTTAAACCTATCATTCACTAATATTCGTGGTCTTCGAAGTAACTTTTCTTCTGTTGAGTCTTATCTATTGCAAAATTCACCAGACCTACTTGCTCTTAGTGAGAATAATTTGAGTTTAGCTGTCTCATCTTGTGATCTTAATGTTGATGGTTATCCTTCTTTAATTCGTAAATACTCCAATAGTCAAATGCCTATTGGCCTGGGCATTTACATTCTTAAGAATTCACCCATTTTTCGGGAAACTAGATTTAAATCCACATACTATTTTTTTATGTGCTTTCGTTTAGCATATTTTCACTCTATTGCCTTTTTCTTTATTCTATATCGTTCTCCTTCATCTTAAGACTGCACTCTTTTTGATGTTATTTCTGATCATATTGACCAAGCCCTATCTCTTTATCCATCAGTCAATATTGTTGCTGTTGGTGACTTTAATGGTCATCACGCCAAATAGTTTGTTTCTAGTGTCAGTGACTCTGCAGGCTCATAACTTTTGCCTTTCTCAATGCCTAACTCAAGTAGTCATCTTTCCAACTCGTATTCCAGACAACCCGAATCATTTACCTTCTCTACTCGACTTATGTCTTGTTTCTGATCCTAGTCAATGCTCAATTTCTCCACATTCCCCCTTTGGTGCTTCTGATCACGGTTTGATCTCTCTAAAACCATTATCTCATTCTTTTTCATCATCCATATCCCCCTATCAGTGTACCTCTTACAACTACCTTAATGCTGACTGGGACTCTTTCCGAAATTTTTTTCGTGATGGCCCTTGGGTAGAAATCTTTCATCTTCCAGCTGACAAATATGCTTCTTATATGACTTCTTGGATTGAGGCTGGCATGGAATCTTTTATCCCCTGGACAATTTCAAGTCAAACCTAACTCTTCTCCATGGTTTATCTCACATTGTGCTGCTGCAATTTCTAATCAAAACTATTTCTTCCATATCTATTAGCAAAACAATTTACCAAAAAGCAGAGATCTGTTTATTTCTAGACACCATTGTAAAGAGGTTTTCTAATGCCAAAGCCCGCGGTTCTCAGGTCATAAAACCACCTATTTTATCTCAAAAATTAGGCTCCTGTGACTTGGAGAATCTTCAAAAGTATCTAAACTAATCTGTTATTCCACCCCTCGTGTATGTTCAGATTTTGTCAACTCACCTAAAGACAAAGCTGAATTATTTGCTGAGAACTTTTAATCAATATCATCTCTTAATTTCACTAGTTGGGTTCTACCTTATATAGCCAACAAACAGGTTGACCCATTGCTTAACACATCACTCATATTACTCCAACTTCTGCATCTAAAGTGATTTCCTGCTTAGACTCTTCTACAGCTTGTGGTCCGGTCAACATACTTGTTATAGTTTTGCAGAAGTGTTCTCCGGAGCTTTTGTCTATACTTTCAAAACTATTCAACAGGTGCTTATCAAAGTCTTGTTTTCCAGCCTGCTGGAAAACAGCATCCCTTATCCCTATTTTCAAAAATTCTGGAGAGCAATCTGATTTGTCTATTTCCGATCGCTCTCCAGAATTTTTCTCCAGAACTTACGATCTTTCTTGGAAACCATATATCAAATCAGTTGCAAAATTAGTATCTGCTATGGTTGTATCTCTTTATTGCGCTCGACACTTTCTTACTCCGGATTCTTTTCTCTATCTTTATAAATCTCAAATCCGGCCTCGTATGGAATACTGTTGCCATATCTGGGGCGGATCTTTTAATAATATCCTTTTTCTTTTAGACAAGGTGCAAAAACGAATTGCAAACATAGTTGTACCTGCTCTTGCAGCCAACCTCCAACCATTAACACATCGTCGTAATGTTGCTTCTCTTTCTCTTTTCTTCAAGCACTCTAATGGGCACTGCTCTAAGGAGCAAGCGTCTCATGTGCCATCTACTAAAATTCAATCTAGTGTTGTTCGTCATTTAATTAAGTCTTATCTTTTTTCTTTGACTGTTCCTAAATGCTCAAAAAACTCTTATTCCTCTAGTTTTTTTCCTCAAACATCATTCTTTGGAATTCGCTTCTGTATCTTACTTTCCTGACTCATATAATTTGCAATCTTTTAAGTCGTCTGTTAATCGTTATGTTGCTTTACAATCTTCATCATTTCTCTTCCAGTAACTTCCAACTCTAATAGTGGTTGCTTACAGCCTTATTGGAAGCAGAGTTTTTAGTTATTGGCCTTGGCCTTGGCCTTGGTTTTGCCTTAAGGCCAAAAATTGAGACCTTGGCCTTAATTGTTTTGGCTTTGGCCTTAAAGAAAATAACGTATTTTCTCATTGATTTTGTTGAATTCTGCGCATAACCTTGCTTTATTTTTACAAAATGTATTTTTATTGTCACAGTACTTGCTACAGACAGTTTTGTTAATAATTGGCCATAACGTAAGGCAAAAATTGAACGGTTTGGTCTTAAAAATGTTTGCGTAGGCTTTGATCTTGAAACTCCTAATCTTGGCTTGACCTTAAAACTCTTGGCCTTGGCCTTGACCTTGCTACTTTTGGCCTTGTTAACAACTCTGGTTGAGAGCAAAGATGTTGAAAAAAAAAAAAAAAGGATATAATGAGATCAATTAATGTTGGTACTTGCGGTGATGAGTTGAAGTGCTTACATGTTGATGTAGATAAGAACTTTTGAGAGTGTCCCAGTAAACACAGGTTAGAAGACTTATATGACAGCTTAACCCACCCGGTTTAATTAGGCACAATTAAGACAGAATTGAAAAAGACAAAAATATAGATAATAGAAAGTAGACAGTAGTTATAAAAATTATTGATGACCGTTTTAGAAATTTGAGAAATTATAGAAATTATTGATGGTTCTAGAAGTTATTGAGGCCACAATGATACAGTTGAACAATACAAATTGTAAACTCTGGTATGATTGCGTAATAGTAGGTATTCATCTTTGCTATAATCTATATGTAAAGTTGCTGCTGGTAACTCCAATTTTGATTTTTAAATGTACATTTAAAATGCTAACTAATTTACTCTAGTTTTTTTTTGTTGTTACAAAAATAACCTGGTGGGCACAGGACCTAAATAAGACGTCTTTCGAACGTTCAAAAGACGTTCAAAAGTCGTTTAAAAACGTCTTTTTTACGTCCTGTGCCGACTGGGAAACAAGATACAAAAATAAATGAATCAAATAAATGAATAAATGAATGTTGATTTATTATTATGTTGATTTATTATTAACTTCATTATTTATTAACTTTCCAAATACAGCAATAGCCAAAGCACATAGTGCTATACCTCATATTTAAAACAAGCTTCGTGGCGGATAAAAAGAAAGAATATAACATCTTCAAGAACAAAGAAAATGATGTCATTAATGAAGATTAAAAATCTAAAGGAGAAGATCAGGAGACGAATGTAGATGATGATGATGCACAAAAAAAAAACCGGCGCATGATGAACGGCATACTATAGTATACCGTTCATCACGTGCCGGTTTTTGATAAAAAGATTTTTGATAATGCATAAACCAGAAAAGTAATAAAATACATTTTTATTACTTTTCTGTTTTCTAGTTTATTTATTTTATCAGTAATCTTTATCGTAATTTCTGGTTTATTTATTTTATCAATAATCTTTATCGTAATCTACAGTCGTGTGACAATTTATTATGGCCACCAATGAGTTTTGATTATTTTAAAGTTTAATCTCATTTTTTTCGTTTGAAGAGTAAAATATCATTATTGAATGTGAACCTTTTGTTTAAAATAAAGTTTTGACTCATAAAATCAGTGCTTTTTTTTTGATACTGGCAACACTGTCACCATTTTTTATGATGTCATCTTAATTATAATCTTTTTGCTGTACGCTTGTTAAGTTTTATTACCAGAGTTTTGAATTCGTTTATTAGCATATTGTCAAAATATTTATTTAAATCAGTAAAAATATTGTTTCTTGAATATTTCTTTTTATTTTAAAGTAAAAAATAGTTGTATTTCATATGATATTTTTAAAGTTACGAGTACTAAAGCAAATTCTTAACTGTAGAACTGAAATGTGATATCTTATTTTAGTTATTGGGAAAAAAAAAGACTTGTTACTACAAAAAATTGCTAAAATTAGGGCACTTTTTATAAATTCTAATCTTTGTCAACGAGAAATTGCCCGAAAATGTGGTATTTTGCGGGTTTCTATAAAAATATACACAAAAAATGGCTAATATGGAGAACTTAATGCCAAAGAGGGTTGGTAAATGTGAAAAGAAGAGAATCCTAACACCACGCGGGAAAAGAATACTTGCCAAGATTGTTCTAGAAAATAGCAGGCCACCAACAATGAAATAACTAATAAGCTGGACCAATCTGGAGTCAAAGTGTCAAAGAGAACGGTTTAACGTCGCCTACCGATCTTGGTTACATGTCAAGATATCCAGCTAAGAAGTCTAAACTGACAACAAAATTGATGCAAAACAGGCTGGAGTGGACAAAAAAGTATAGGAATTTAACAGAAGATGATTGGAAATTGGTAAAATTAATTTAGGTGTATTTAAAATATCCACTTACACCAAACTCTAAATATTCACTTAACAATCCTTGTATAATATTTTAAGGTATGCTTTAGCGACGAGAGTACTTTCCAAGTTTTAACAAAGAAGGCTCAATATGTAAAAAGAAAAAAAAGGGGAAAAATACTTATTGGACTGCATCATTCAAACTGTTAAATACCCGACCTCTGTGAAAATCTGGTCAGTGATATGTGGAAGGGGAATGGGAAGGCTCCATATTGTAGAGGGAATAACGAATAAGTTACAATATAAAAAAGATTCTGCTAATTGTTGCCACAATTAGCAGAATGGTTTAGTCCAGGTGAAAAAAAAAAAGCTCCTAAAGAAGCAAATATTTAAAGATAATATTACAAATAAAGTGTGTTTAATAGAAAGAATTATTCACCATTAGAACCATAATAAAGAATTGAAGGAAATAGTTGAAAAATTCATCAAAGGTATGTCAAAATGGGTTCTTACAATTATAGAGGTAAAAGGAGGAATCACCAAATATTAATCTTGAATATACTTCTAGTAATATTTGAATAATAAAATTTATTAATAATTTGTTAAATGTTTTTTATTTGTCAAAAAAATACCAATTTATTAAAAATTACTTTTAAGTACATAAATCATAAAAAAATACTAAAATAATCGCCTTTGAAACTTGAGAATGTAAAAAATTGTGGGTGGCCATAATAAATTTTCACACGACTGTAAATACTTTTATTTTCTGCTAAATAAAATTAAACTTAAAAAATATTAGTTAACGACAATAAAAATTGTTACTACAAAATTTCCACTGCGAAGGTTTGACGATTACATTTTTTGAATTATCGAATTATAAACAAGTATAGTGTACAAACATTTTTTGTCCTGCTATTCATGGGGTAATCAATAAATAGTATAAAATTTTATAAATATATATAGTTATAAAAGTTATAAAAAATAAGACCTATTATACTGGTCTTATATACTTTTATAACTAAATCTCATTTATATATTTCAAGACCTATATAGATCTTATTATTGTTTCAACATTTAATAGACGTTTGTTAGACGTTTAGTTTACTAAACATCTAACAAATAGACGTTTGTATGTTTACTGGGGTCAATAAATAATGAATTCGAAAAGGTTATTAACGGATTGATAGGATCATACCAGATCAGACCAATATTAGGATAACTAAAGTCTCCCAAAATTAATAAGTTAGGGTATAATTTTGATATTAAGTTTATTTAAACGTTTAAATTCTTGTTGTTGTTTTTTTTACAAACATAAATATAAGAAAAAGTACATCAAAGCTTATTATTTTTTGCTGGACTTATACTAAAGGTAGTTAGAATACTCAAATAAAGTCTCATCCAAAAAAACTTTATAACGTTACAAACTAAAGATTAAGTAATAGTTTATGTTTTTTAACGTTACTAAGTAAAGATTAAGTAATAGTTATCTAATTTGAAAGCTATGAGTGTCCGCACTCATAGCTTTCCAATTAAATAACTATTACTTTTTTTTTTTTTTTTTAATTTAATTTATTTAAATTTTAATTTTTTTTAAACTAATTTATTTTAATTTATTTAAAACTAATAATGCTGTTTAGGAAATTATATTCAAAACAAATTTGGAAAGAAATAAAAATTCATAAATAATAGAGCAAAACCGCGTCAAACCATTCACCATATCATTCCGCACACTGATCGATATTATCACTTAAAAACTAAACAAATAAGACCATGAAAAAAATAAAAATAGATTCAAAAAGAGAACTATCTCCTCTATTCGAATTGATAAAATCATATGCCGACTCAACTCCATTTTTTTCTTTTTTTATACAGCTTTAACGGGGAGTCAAAATTATATATATACTTTTTATCGTTGCGAACAAAATAGCGCTTAAACCGAAACTGAAATAACAATAATTTTAGCACTATCTTGTTGGAAATTTAATTTTAATTCTGATTGTATAATTTTTATGCAGCTAGAACAAAAAGTTAAATCAAAAATCAAAAAAGTAAAAAAACTCTTTTTTCTGATAAAACTGCACACTCGATTAACTAGCCGCATTAACTGATATGAAAGAAAATAAAGCATCGCTGAGAAAAGCTGCAAACATGGCGTTCCAGTCTCAACGCGCAAAGATCGCAAAAGTAACAACAATTCCATGGCTCAGGTACAACAACGGTACTCTCAAACGAAACAGAAAGATTGATGGTGCATGCGTTCCAATTACTTGGTGACTGGGGTTATGGTTTAACCCAAAATGAAATCCTAGAATTTGTATGTGGCAACCTTAAACGCGAAGATCAATTGCACTTATTCAAAAATGGCAAGCCTGGTAAAGACTGGTTTTATGCTTTTATAAAAAGATGTTAAAAAGAAATTTCATCAAGAAAAGCGGATGACTTAGCATCTAAAAGAGCCGCTTCTTGTACGCCAGAAATAATTGATCGTTATTTTTAATGCGTCGCCAAAAATATTAACAGACTGGTATAACTTCTTGGTCGCATATTTGGAATTGTGGAAATAGGAAAATCAAATGATTACTTTTATTCTCTTTTTTACTAAGCGTTTTTATGCGTTGACAACATCTAATTCTAATGGTAGTGTTATAAGTTATTTATTTCAAAGTCATCCATTAATGACTACAAATTTGAAGATTAAATCAAAAGTTAAATATGTTTAAGTTCTCTTTTTTTATTACGCATTATTTCGTTGTATTGGCATGTGGTGACAATAATAATGTATATATCATTTCTTTTCAAAATGATTATATATAACAAAGTTTGAAGATACCTTTTTGTTTACTTTCCATTTTATTTTTTAGTATTTAATGGTACCTGATAGCAATGGTAGCATTGGTTGAGTTTTATTAAAATAGACCAATCGTAATATTGCATCCCTTTTATTTTGTACTTATGAGTGGCAACAACATCTTATACCATAGTTTATGTTATATATTACATCTTTTCAAAAGTAATTAAATAACTTAATAGATTTCTTTTTTTATATTTATTTTATAATCTTTAGCAATAATAATTTGTAACAGTGGTAAATTTACACATATTTTTTCAACGATTATATATTCCATAAGTTTGAAGGGGTTATTTGCTTATTTTCCTTTTTACTTTGTATTCTTTATTGGCATCAAAACTTATAAGCAATGGTAAGGTTTTAGCTTTTCAGAATACTTATAAATGTTCAACTTAATGATTATATATTATAAAACACACTTTTCGTTGTGTAATCTTTACTGGTGTCAACATCTTGTTCTTTGTATAAGTAAAATTTAGTTGTTGTTTTAATTTTTTCAATAATTCTATTTCATTATTATATGTGCTTAAGCTATAAATAATTTAGATGGATTTATTCAAATAAAAAAATTTTTACTTAAACTTGAATTTTAATATTAACTATAATTTTGTAACTATTACCTTAGAACATTTTTAGTGTGTTTTATGTGTTGTATAAATATAACGCCAAATATAATATTTATGCCGTTAGTTTATTTTTCTTCAATATAACGATAAAATTAAGCAAATATAACGGATAACAATAACGCCAAATAGCGGGAATATAACGCTAATATACGGATAATTTGCGTTATATTTACTCAACTTTGGCGTTATATTGTTTTTGTTTATTTGGCGTTAGTTTTTTTTAGTGTGTAGTAATCATAAGGAAGTAAAAGTAATCATAAGTAAGCAACATAGTGATATCAATTTATTATTAAACTTAAATTATAAAACAAAAATTTTTCACTAGTGTAAAAACAACAAGTTGTTTGATTTTAATTAAAAACGTTCTCTGCTCGTGTGTGACCATTCGGCAAATTTATATGCCAAAGTTTTTAATTAATAGCTTTTTCCTCTGCAATGTAAATATATAGTTAGATAGGAAGATAAAGAACGCAAAAAAGAAAAAAAAAATACTCACAACGTTGTTTTATTTAAAAAGCTTTTAACGTTGCGTGTTTGAAATAAAACCAATTTTAAATTTGGTAACTGTAAAATTTTAAACGCATTTAAAATTCGACGGTTAAAATGTGTTATATTTTTAGTATAAACAGTGTATTAGAAAAAAAAAAAAAAAATACTGCTACCCTATTAATCACAAGCACAATTATTTGTCACCAGCACTACATTAGTGGTAGTAACGTTAAACTGAAATGAATGGGCTTCTGCATTCTTGTGACAACATTTTTGTTACCGTAAGTAGCAAAGACTAAGAAAAAGTACAGCCGGAAAGCTGATTTCGATACAAAATACTTCAATATGCAAAAAATTAATATGCAATATGCAAAAAATTAATATAAACAAATCAAGTTGATAATACCGAATATTTCTATTTCAGAATATTTTTACTTGATTTGCCAAAGTAATGAACTAAAAATAATTATTTTTTGAAGATTAAGCAATCAGTGTTACAAAAAATCCTACGTGTTTATTTTACTTCTTTATTCTTGCGCAACTTCAAAAGCATTTCACTCGGATCTATTAAAAACAACGAAAAATGAATATTTTCGACAAAACATAAAATAAATGAGACACACCCGCACTCATAACAAGTGACAATGCGAAATCGTTCGTAAGTACTGAAAGGTGGATCCGTCGATTGCAGAATGAATCGATCATAAACGAATTCTTATGTGAAACGAACATTAAATGGAAATTCATTGTAGCAAGAAGTCCATGGTAGGAAAGTGATCCATGGTGAAAAGGTTTCTTTGAAAGAATGGTAGGTCTGGTAATATCATTATGTAAAGCAATCGGAAGACTTCGAACAAAATAAAAGTTTTGATATTATAAATACACTAAACCGATCAATTTTTGAGCATCGAAAATAATTTACCTAGCAGTATTAAAACAAAACATGATAAAGTATTACTGTTCCCTTAGAAAATGGATAATAAAATAATGAATAAGAATTAAAAAATATAAAAACACGAGCACTATGGTATACTACAAAATTTAAGAATTTATCTTGAAAAAGGTGGACGAACGAGTACTTGAAAAAATCACCAACACAAAGGATATAATCAAAAAGACCAGTGGGAGAAACTATCAACATATTGACATAAAAAAAAAAACGCGAACATATAAACATTAAAAAACAACAACATCTAAACATAAAAAATTCTTGACATTAATTAAACAAGATCATATAAAGCTTAATTAATATTTTTATTATGAAAAAAGAAAATTCATGCAAATTGTTACTTTCAAGAAAACTCACGTAAATAACTGTTACTTTCAAGGATACTTTCGTAATTTATCTATTTACTTTTCTTTTTTTCATGCAATTCTGTGCATAAGAAACTACGACGTACCTTTTAAGGTAAACGCGCGCGATCTGCCTCAGTCTTTGCAATAATTTTACAATTTCTTTCTGTTTTTTCATACTTTCAAGTATAAACGCATTGAAGCGTTGATTTGCCTTAGTCAGTTGACCTTAAAAAGAAAAAATATTTAAACTCACATGTCCAAGTTCTTGTATATCGTCTAAAAAATCATACATGCGTTCAACCAAAAAATAAAAAAAAAATAGTTTAATTATTTTTGATTTTTTAATTTTTTTTGTATTTTTCTAAATATCTTAAATATTCAAAATTTAAAAGCATTATAACTATAACTGCCAAGTAAAAAACTAAAAAAAAAAAAAAAAAAAAAAAATTATAAATAAAAATTTAAAAAATTTTTGAAAATTTTAAATAGTCAATTACTTGACACAAATATAAAAATATGGAGCGTGTTATTATATATAATAATAACAAAATTAAGAGACATTTTGTTACAAGAATTGATAAATAAGAGGTAATGACTCTAACATCTAGTTAATTATGTCACAAAATTAAAAGTCTAATAACAATTAGGGAGATATAAAGTAAATTAGGGAGATATAAAGTAAAATTTGCAATAATTTAGGTTAAACGTCTAACTTCATCATTTGTTTTAACATATATACATTCACATCGATGAGCAGGACAGCAGTAGACTTATACAACAAATCGATGCTATTTTCAAACATTTTTTTATTTAGAAACATCATTCAACTTTTTTACCAGCCCATTTCATGTCATCACGTCGTGGTGGTATACCCGTCAACGCTTCAATCAATTTTTCGAAAGTTGGGAAAAAGCTGATTTTTTCCAGCGGATAGTTAAGCCAACCTGTTGTTATGCAGAAATATGTCTCGTGAGGAGCAACATGGTGTATTCTATGATGCTTGCGTGGCAAAATGAAATGCCATTTTTGCAAAAATTCAATATATTTTGGTAGGCCATAATACGTGTGCGCCCACTTGTGAATCTGATTGGTCATAATAACAAAACACATAAGTGAATATGCAAACAAATCAAATCGATAATGCTCCCGTAATAAATGTTCACTGAGTGTAAAACCTTTATAAATAAATCCAACAGCAAATGGAACAATTAGCATAAAATTATTCCCATTTGTTTCGAAGAAATCATGTCTTGTCATTGCTGTTGGATCCACATGATGTTCACGGAATGGCCGAATAAAAGACTAAACAGCGATATATAAAATATTTTACACTTGTTGACTTTGCAATAAAATTTATATATTTATTAAAAGTTATATATTTAGGCCTAAATTTTTAAAAGAAAAAATGAGATTTTATTAAAATTTTAATTTTTATTTTATTACCTTTCCAATAATGGGTAAGTCGACTGCTCCGTATGTGTCAGCTCCCCAATGAACTAGACCGGAAGCAAAATCAGTAACTAGTACGCCCAGCACTATAGCGGAAAAAAAAAAGATTTAATGTGTAAAATGACCAAAACTAAAAAATATTATAAATAATGTTCAACAGTCTTTTTTTCTGAATAGTAAACACTTGTAAATAAAAATGGCTAATAAAACTCTATAAATTTGAATGTTAATACTTTTATCACTAATTTTTTTTTGTTTTGTTTCAGAAGTTTAGAAAATTGAAACTTTCATTAGCGCGAAAAAAATACATTTATAATTTAAAAAAAGAAAAGTAATTTCAATTAATTTTACAAGTCGATGTTATAATTTATACAATGACGATCAAAAATTAAAACCAGAATCACATTATTAACATCCAATTAATGTTTTATCAATGAAAATAGTTTGAGTAAAATGATAGTTTGAAAAGTTTTAGCTGTGGAAAATGTACAATAACGGATAATGCGGATGCTATCGGACAAATCTGAATTTAATTATTCGAGCATATTAATTTGTTTTTGTGGTTTTATGGATAGAAATAATTGTTCTATGAAATATAAAGATTTACTTAAAACACAATTATTTCAAATCAGATTAAATGCAGCTGAACAAGAATCTTAAATGTAAATAAACCTCATGTAAAAAAAAATGGATTAATTATTCTAAAGATTCTCCAAATTGGACGAATATGTCAATTACGTTGGTAAAGAGTCTAAGTTCCCGAATATGCCTCAAGCACGACCGATTGAAAACTTTTGGGGACATTTGGCACATAAAATTTACGAAGGAGATTGGCAAGTTTCAACAGAGCAAGTTTTTATTGATCACATTAAATTAAAATAACAAGAAATTGATTTTAATTTTTTACGGTCGCTTATGAAAGGTGTCAAAGCAAAATTGAGACCTATTGCAGATGATGGAGATAACGATTGCAGACAATGGAGATAATGATTGCCTATGATGGAGTTTTTTCATATAAGAAATAACTGATTTTTATAAAAAGTTAAACATTTTATTTAAAAAAAAAAGAAGTTTTTTATTTTGTCCAATAACTTACGCATCACCTGTTATTTACATTCTACTTTCGAGGAGTCATATGTTGTGCATCGCCCTGTTTTACAAATAATGTTGTCATTACCCTGTTTTACAGATAACATATGTTGCGCATTACCCTGTTTTACAGATCAAGAAATTCAGTTTTTTATATATTATGCCACAGTAATAAAAACGATCATAACTCACAAAAATGATGACCATAATTTACAATAAGTTAAGAATCTCCTACCTGTATGAGAATTTCCGCTTAACTTATTTTTAAAAACGTAATTTGTTTTAACTCACATTTTAAAATAATGGAAAAATGAACTTTAAAATAAATTCTTTTAATATTAATTTTAGTTAAAATTTTTATATAAACATTTTTGAAATACAATTTAATTAGCTCTAATGACTTGAATATATACACAGCATTTTAATAAAAAAATTTGTTTGAATACAGTATGAGTTTTGAGCTGATTGATCATAATGAAGTATCGCTTCTTTGTGCAGCGGCCATGTTTGTCATGTTTTGTTTTTCAAAGCTAGAGAGTTGAGAGAAGCAAAAATTTGTAACAAGTATTTTTTTTTTATATGTATATTTGTTATGTATGAATGTTAACTTAATATAACATGTTAAACATGTTATGTTAAATACATGCATTTATGCTTTATGTTTTAATACATGAATTTATGCTATATGTTTAAACACATACAACTATGTACAAATATATGCATTTATGCTACATGCTTTAATATGTGCATTTATGTTATATGTATAAATAGGTTTAATACTGCAATTAAGTTATGCATAAATACATACATTTATGCAGGGTCTATTATAGACCGTTTTCGATAGCGTCAACCCTATTTGGGCGCCGCCCAAATTAAAATATGAGGACCTTTTTTCTTTACATTTTTTATGGGAAATATAGTTTTTGAGAAAAAATGCTAATTTTCCGCTAAATTTCTCCGGGACAGGAGGGAGGGTACCACTGCCAAAAAAATTTTTCTACAATAGCTGCTGTTATGCTATATGTTTTAAAATAAAAGTATTTATATATAAATGTATGCATTTATGCTATACCTTTTAATATGTTCATTTATGTTATATGTTTTAAATACCGTTAATAAAATGATATAATAATAAAACTATATATAATATAACATTTATGTTATTTATAACAGTTATTTTTATATTAATAATTATTATAATATTAATAGTTTTAATAAAAGCATTGATGTTATGTATAAATATATATTTTTTGCTATATATATATATATATATATATATATATATATATATATATATATATATATATATATATATATATATATATATATATATATATATATATATATATATATATATATATATATATATATATATATATATATATATTAGGGTGGTCCTTAAAACAACTTTTTTAAAAAAAATCTGCTCCCACCCCTTAAATGTGTTCTATATAATACGAAAACACTAGGTTTAAATTTTTTTTGAAAAAAACATATTTATAGAGGTCCCCCAAGACCCTTTAATATTTAACGGGTCCCTAATATTTTCAAAAAAAAAGTTTCTCAAAAATAGGTCAACCTGGTACTCAAATGAAGCGCAATTATATAAAAATTTCAAAAATATTATTCATTTTGAAAAATAAATTTGAAATTTAAACTTATTTATCACAATTATTATGAAAAATTCACTTATTTCATTTTTTGCTAAAAAACAAGATTTTTACGTAGTAAAACCTAAAATAACTTTATTATTTCAAAATAAATGTTATTTTTGAAATTTTTATATAATTTCACTTCATTTGAGTACCAGGTTGACCTATTTTTGAGAAACTTTTTTTTTTTAAATATTAGGGACCCGTTAAATATTAAAGGGTTTTGGGGGACCTCTAAAAATATTTTTTATTCAACAAAATTTTAAACCTAGTGTTTTTGTATTATATAGAACACATTTAAAGGGTGGGAGCAGATTTTTTTCAAAAAAATTGTTTTTAGGGCCACCCTAATATATATATATATATATATATATATATATATATATATATATATATTTATATATACATATATATCAGTGGTGTACACTGGATTTTTAGATGTTTGAGTTTTGACACTTACAGGCATTGTACAAACTCCAAAATTTTGTATGCTTATGCTTATATCAAAAAAGAATGTTTTGCAAAGAGTTGGGGTGATTGGAGCTTGGGAACAAAAAACCCTAATTTTTGGACCAACCCAGCCCTTAATGTGAGAGTAACAAGTTGATAAAATATTTTCTTTACTATTTTTATCTAAATTTATATTCATCAACAAATTTCAAGTTTCATGCAATAATCTCTTATTTTTCAAAAACCATGACCATATTAAGTTTTAACCCCATCTCAATTTGAGGGGGCTGTAAACATTGCAGGGTCATAAAAACTGAACACTATATATATTTATATACATATGAAACTACTACAAAAAAATGTATATATTAAATTTACCTAATGCTATAACTATGCCAACAACATCTGTAGGATCAAATCTGAAAACCAATTGTACTGTTAATATAAACATTGATATTATTCCACAAAATGTCCACAATCTGTCAAGCATATGCCTTTCTTAAATGAAAAGTTAAAATCAATACTTTTTTTTATAAAACTTTTGTTATAATATGATTTCATAATTATTTAAAAAAAGCAGTTGTTTTAAAGACTCCAATCCAAAATATATATTTAAAAAATATTATATTTTTTTAATGTAATTTTAAAATTTAATTTATTAATATATTTAGAAGAAGTTAATTTTTAAATTTTTAAATTTTTAAAGCAGCTATAACCATGGTTAAAAGGTTTAACTAAATTGTTTAAACCTATCAACTCTGATAATCAGGATGGTAAACTTTGGGATATACTTCCAAATATCATCCGTAACGAAAAAAACACAACTATTTAGAAGAAAAAACTAAAATCTTATATAATGGTGAATGGTGAACTATTCCATTAGAAAACTCTTGAATGTTAAATTATATTCTCTTGAACATTAATATTAAAATTTTTACTAATATAATAATATGTTACACTCCTGAGCAAGTGTTTTGTTAACTTTATCCACTATTCTGACAAAACACAGTAGCTGTGGGTATATATATATATATATATATATATATATATATATATATATATATATATATATATATATATATATATATATATATATATATATATATATATATATATATATATATATATACATACATATACATATATATATATATATATATACAGGCTTCGGCAGGAGTCAAAACCGCACGGGCTATGAAAAGCCCGTCACAAATAGACTTTGCAGGCTAGGAGGGCCCCCGTCTCGATGATCTCGCACGGGCTTTTACAACTTTACATTTTTTTTTTATTTTTTTTTTTAAAGTTTATAAATTTATCTTCTATTTTTGAATGAAAATATCATTGAATATGAAACATTTTGTGAATTGAACTAAAATAATAACTTAGAAAATTGTTTGAGAGCTAATTAGAAAAAAAAAGCTTTTATTAATAAAAGTAAATGAGTTGGATACTTTTCAAGTTTCAATAATTGTTTTTCAAAGTTTTTTATTTGCTCAGAGCTATTTTCGTTTCACGCAGATTAGTTGTTTTATGGTTGCTTTTATTTAGATTTGTTATTTGAGTGAACTTTATTTAGTTTCATGTTCATTTTTTTTCTTTATTCCAGATATAGGCAAACCAATAAACTTGAAAACGACGGAAAAAATCATAGAAACAAACATGGCGTTTCATCACGTTTCCTTATTCAAGCATCCTGACGAGTTTTTTACCAAAGTCTATTTTAGTATATTATTAGTATATTTTTTTACCAAAGTTTATTTTAGTATATTTTAGTATATCGTGCTTCTTTAGTTCCTTCGTTTCTAGTGAATAAAAATCTTATAGAATGATAAAATTTTCAAAATCTAACTGCGACTTTTTTAAGCTATAGCCACAAATAGTTTGAAAGCTTTTTTTTTTAAACCTTAAATGAATGAGTTCGATAGTTTAAGAATTGTTTGGTAACTAATGTTAATGTTTCAATTCAATTGTTTATATACTTATGCATTCTATTGGGCGTGAAAACTAAAAACTCACTTAAACTGTTTATAATTTGTTTTATAATTTTTATAACTTTGCTTTACCTAAGCCTATCCTGATCGGAAATAGTTAATCTGATACGTAAATAAAAAAATTTGAAATCAAATTTCTCTAAATAAAATTAATAAAAAGTTTTTATTTAGAAGTACTATTAATTTTTTAAGATACCGGGCTTCCATTACTTCTTATACAATATAAGCAAGTATTAAAGAAGCGTTATATAAACTAAAAAAAGCTTGAATTCAACCGTTGTTGACTTTAAAATTCAGCATTATTTTATTGCTTTAAAATATATTTATAATGAATTCAAATGCATTAAATATAGTGTTATAATAACAGCGATAATATGAAGACAACTGTACATTATTTTTTTTATAAATAAGATAAAAAAGGTAACATGTATAGTTATATTTTATTTATATATAATTGTTTTACAAAAATTATGGCAAAACTTCTCCAATTTCAAAATCTAACTCAGTTTCTTCACTTCCACTCGATTATGATAATTCCAATTCACTTTCACTGCTTAAATCGGAATCAACGAAATCTATGTCTACTGGTTCATCTTTTTTTTGGGTAGCAGAATTTAGGCTGATCGGATCAAAAATAGCTGTTCGTCGTTTTTGTAAAAAAACACCAGTAACACATTCTATAACACTTTCCCTCTCACTATTAGTGAAATTCGGATCATTTGTTTTTTCTTATATTAATTACATTAGAAAAAAATTTAAAACGTTATTTAATAATTAGTTGTAAATACATACGTTGCTAGCTTTAACATTTGTAGTGCCCTCTATAAATGCTAATGCTGATGACTTTGCCAGACCTTTTAACTCCCGAAGCAATTCTTTTTTATACTGAATGCAAAATTTACACCATATCTTCACAACAAAAATTGTTCCATTCTCCACCTCCGTTTCTTTTCCACAGACTCCATCTTTACCCCAACTTAAAAATGTTGTTAGTGTAACTCTTCTACCAGAACATGCCATTACTATATTTACTGAAAAACTAGAAAAACTTGAAAACTTGAATGACTGGATAACTTGAATAACTTGATAACTACAAAGCAGACACACTATTTATATTATTCTATAAAAATTGATTAGCCGTCTGTTGATTTTTAATGAGATATTTCATTTTTAATAACGAGTTATACAATTGCATATTAAATAAGCTGCCGTCTCGTTAAGAAAAACCATTAAGTTAACACGGAAGTTAACAGGGAAATAATTTAAATGTCTTTAAAGTAAGACAAACTAGTTTATCGAAAAAAAGATCACATGGATAATTTTTTTTATTATCGTTATTATTATAAATACCAAAAACCCAAAATAAAATCCTAATTCTTGTGCATCAAATGCATATATTTCCCTTTTTTAATCAAATAATTATTAAATTTATAACATAATACGGTAACTCGATATTATATCGATTCGATATTATACTCGATATAATACGGTAATTCGATATTATATATATATATATATATATATATATATATATATATATATATATATATATATATATATAAATATATATATATATATATAAATATATATATATATATATATATATATATATATATATATATATATATATATATATATATAAATATATATATATATAAATATATATATATATTTATATATATATATATATATATATATATATATATATATATTTATATATATAAACTACTTTAAAACATCAGATAATGTGAATTCTTTCAATACTAAATAATTTATTTGAAATTTTTGCAATATTATAGGCATCATCAGCATATAACCTAATATATATTTACCCAGGTCACTGATTCCCTGATAGTGCAATGCTGACATAACACTTACGCATTAATCATGCAGAAGTTATTTTATTTTAAAGCGCGTTAATTACTTTAAAAACATCATTTTATTAGGAACTCGAGAGTAATATAGTTTATAAAGAAATTCTTCAATGAAATTTTTTAACTTAGAACTTTTTATTTTTTTTCATTTGTTTTAAGTCACTTCAATTTTTAATTTTAATTCTTTATCACTTATAAACACTCATTAGGTATGCATAATATATAAAAGATTTATTTGCCTTCACCGCCATCACTTTAATTCTCAAAATAATTATCATTTACAAGTGCCAAAGGTTGCTAAAAACAGGCACCACAGGCGCCCATGAATTTTTTAGTATAATATAATTACAAAAGAAATTGTGATTGTTAAATAACAGCAACAAAACTTTTTTTTTCAAATTTGACACCATCTGTATAATGGTTTCTTTTACGTAAATATGAAAAAAAAGAAGTTTAAAAATTAACATATTGTCCCTTTTCTAAATTTATACCACCGTACATTGGCGAACATTGATGTTTTTGTATCTCAAAGGCTTCACAGACTTTTCCATCAAATTTTTTAGCCTTCACTTGAAGTGTTTTAGCTTTATCTCATTCAATATCCTAATTGCAATTTACTCTATGCAAAGCTAATGCAGATTGGTTTAACTTGCCTTCAATCAAAAAATTTTGGTGTTGCTGAACCCATGTTCATTTGTTTTGATTCACCAACATTTAGAGCATTTGCACTTAATTAAATAGGTTCCTGGTTGGCTAGTGTATGGTAATTTTGATTTGTTTATAGACATTAATGTTTTTAAGTTGACATTTGATTTAAAAACAGTTCTGTAACCAGCTTTTCTGAATGTTTTTCTAAGCCTAGGAGAAATTATTGGTATCCATGGTAAAGAGATTGTAGGAAGGTTATTAGAGTTTGCATGGATTTTATCTTTATTTGTTAAACGTATTTTTCAAACCTTATAAGAAATGTCTTTCAGCATTTTTTCATCGTACCCATTTTCAGTGAACACTTTAATTAAGAAATTTATCTCTTCTTGAACATGATTTTTACTGCATATTGAGTAGGCTCTGTGTTTGTATCCATTGAATATTGCTTTTGAAATTTTGGGATTGTGATTAGAATGAGGTTTGATTTGGATATTAGTTATAACATCTTTCCTGTAAACCTCAAACTCATATTTTCCTTGGGCATTATTAATTACAGTTATATCTAGAAAGTTAAGTATCTTACTTTTGTTTTAAACTTCAATATTATATTTTAAAGGGGATGTTGACTGTTCAGGATTGTTTAGAACTGTTCTGCTTGCTTTAAATTAGAAAACCTAGAGTGGCTATTATCTACATATCTATAAAAGGATTTAATATCAATTGAAGGAATCATTATCATACTTATTGCATTTTCCTTGTGGTATTGCAAAAAATATTCAGCCAAAACAACCATAATAAAAAGTCTAATTGGACCTGAATATTCTAACTCATGAATCTCACTGTTCCATAGAAAATAACAAACGAAACAAATAAAGTTCTATTAGTTGTTTTGTTTCAGTTAAAGTAAGTTTAGTTGAGTTTTTGTAAGAAATGTTTTTATTTAATTGATCCAAAAGTAATAAGGTTTCTTTTAAAGGTATTGATGGATATAAGTTCACAATATCAAAAGATACCTGTATTTCATCTTTTTCTAATAACCATGACTTCGTGGTGGGACAAATAAAAAGTTTCTTTGGACAACAGGGTGCAAATTAAAATTTAAGAGCAATGACCTAGCTTGCTCTAATATGCCTTTAAGTTAGGTATGTTCTTGCCTTGCTTTCAAGCTTCAAAAAGTTTTGAAAAATGCAGGATTTGGTATAAAATTATAGGCTTCATTGCTTTGGCAGCAAATAAACATTATGTCAGTAGATTGAAGAGGTCAGCAGATAGAAAGGAATGTTTAAAGAAACTTAAAGTTCTTTTAATCCTTTCACAGTGAAAAGATTGCGAAATTTCAGTTTTTTAGGAAAAGCAATAGCTTTTAGGTTGGACATCTTCTAAACACATTTACATGTTGCAAACAACGTTTTGTAGTAGAAATATTACAATTCATTCCATAAAAATGTTCCATTTATTCATTTAAATCAATAGCTGTCAAATGGAGTTTTTTGTTGCTTAGTATCACGAGGCGTTTTATCCTGATAACATGTTGATTTAAGTGGTTTTCCTGATTTTTTTGAAATCTTTATCGATCCTGTAAGTTCATATCTCTCCATAATTTGTCCATCAGAAGACTTACCAACTCCATAAAATTTTGCTGTCTTAAGAAACAAATTTCCATTTGAACTGATACTCCATTTGAACTCACTATAAATTTTTTAACTGGAGATATTATACTTTTCTTATACTCCATAGCCTCATCCACTTATAAATGAAACTTTTAAATTGTTTCCATAAAGTGTTTCAATACAATAAACAAGCAATTTTTTGGGGAAAATTTAAAATGCTTCAGTGTCTGTAAATTTTTGAGCTTATTAAAAATCAATAATTTTTAAATCAATTAAAGTACATAAATTAGTTAAACATATTCTTTCAAACTATAGCGGTAAACATGAAAATCTTTTATTTGGTATGTAATATATTGGATTTAGTTACATGCTGAAATATTAGTGAAATTCAATTTTATTTAAATTGTCCGCAAATTTATGGACACTACTGTATAATTCATTCTTTAGTTCTTTAATTCTGTTTAACTTTATATTTGATAAAAGCCAAAATATATGAAATGGACTTTTTATTAAGATTTACAACAATTTTATCAAATATAAAGTTAGAACGGATGCCAAAATATTCAAAAAAATACTATGCAAAGAACCAAACAAAGAAGAATATATACTGAGAAAAAATGCAATCAATTTATCTAGATAAAGCTAGAATTCCAGAAAATTGAAAACTTCAAGTTTTATTTGTTCTATGCAGAGTGAAAGCTTTCAAACGCATCAACAACAAATATCAAAAATGATAACAAATACAAGTACATCAATAACAAATATCAACAATGATTAACAGCTATCATGATGCACCAAAAACTTTGATCTTTTAAGTAACAAAAGAAAATGTGCAACAGAAACCCTAACAGCAGTTCAATATAGTAATTAGCTAATGTGACGATTTTATTACTGGAATTTATCACCTTCTATTTGACAACTACTCCTTGAAGCTACTACAGTCTAGAGATACTTTATAAACAGCACTTACAATAGAATTTACCAAGGATTCTCTGAATTTGACAACATCCAGGATAGCTAACATCCCGCTACCAACTTTTGCAGCTAGTCATATCCTTACTAAACCATTGTTTTTGTTGTGGCAATGATCAACATCCGAAATTCTAATGTCCAAAAGGTATCATTGTCAGATAACTCATCATTAAAAGTTAAAGAAAGTTTCCAAGATTTGTTATTAGCTAGTGAAAAATTGAACATACAACTCTTTGTTGTAGAACATACAATTCTTTGATGTAGACAACTTGGTGACATGGCTAATTGTTGGAATGAACGTATCAACACAACATGCCTCAATTACTATTAATTTCAAAAGAAACAAAGAGCCATTAAACCTCTGTCTGATGACAAAAAGCATGAAATGTACCACTTATACATTAATACCTGGAGTTGATATTTACAAAAATAAACCGGTCAATACAACATAACAACCAGTTCCCAAAAATAACTCCCTCATAACAGACAAGATAAGCTGTATGCTAAAACATGAAATAATTCAAGTGAGTCATAGCCTATTCCTTATGTTATGTTTTGTAGTATCAATAGGAAACAAAATCTGCCTTATGATCAATACAATTAACCAGCAAATACAATTAACCTGCACACTCCACTTGATTCATACTAAACACCCTGAATCGATGACTTGAATAAAGTTTTCAGCGCAACTGACCAAAAATTGGCGTATCATCACGTGAAAATACAATTCGAAGATTACCGCATCTGAAGCTAATGACAGATTATACGATTCAAACATTTACCTTTTGGTTGTTCAAACGTGTACCAATTTTTCAGCAGGTTATGGATGAATTTGTTAAGGCTAATAAATTGGAAAAAAAATACTTGATAATATAACTATCAGTGGAAATGTTGCCCAAGAGCACGATAAAATTTTTAGATGCTTTCTCAATGCAGCTAAAATCGCCAACATAGAAATGAACAAAGAAAAGAGCAAATTTAAAAAACTTACAAAGCCCTTATGAATATGCAAGACCCAAAATCCTTAAAAGAAAACTAAACTGAATGATAGGTTTGTTTACCTATTACACTAAATGGATACAAAAATTGCACCGAGTTGACTCTAGGATTTACTTAAGAAAGAGACAAGAAGCCTAACCCCATTAAAAAGCTTAAAATTGAATTTGTAGAAGGTTGCCTAGCCTCCTCCAACTTCAAAGTTGAACTAACTATTGAAACAGATGTCTTTGACACAGATATTGGGAGGAACATTACTACAACTTGGCAGACTAGTAGCCTTTTTCTTAAGAACACTAACAAATGCTAAGCGAAAGCACCCAATAGTTGAGAAAAGAAAGCAACTGCCATAGTAGAATGCTGTAGAAGATGGAAACACTTAATTCAGTACTATATATTTATATAATTACAGACCAAAGATCTATTTTTTATATTTTTAATAAACAGAGTTCAACAAAATTCAAAAATGAAAAACTTACTCGCTGGCATTTAGAATTAGCAGACATTAATTATACAATTTTATACAAAACAAGAAACCAAAATACCATAGTCGATGCCTTGTCTAAGTGTTGCTCACCTTAAAATACCACTAGAATATTTTACAATATTCATTCCTAACTATGCCATCTAGGAGTTAATGGTATATTATTCAACAAAAGATCTTGCCATACTACAAGATGTAAATCCACAAACAGAATCAATCCAAAAACAGTCAGATGTCTCGAACATTGATAAAATTGTTATTAGCAACACAATAGAAATGAAAACCAAGACAAATTAAACAAAACCAACAAAGTAGCTTCAAACCCACATCATTTGAATGGGAATTCAATAATGAACAGCATCTTGTATAACTAATTGCCTCCAACAACAATACCTAGCTAACCTTCTATACAAAAAGAAGAGACATTTTAAATTTAATGCCAGCGCATGAAAAAGTGCTAATCCGATGGTCAATTTAAGGCTGGCATGCGTGATTTTAAAAACTCATCTTTTCTTGCAATCTAACTTATAATAAAAACAACAAAAAGAATGCATAAAGAATAAAATAAAAACAGCGAAAAGAATTAAATACTAGATGAAATATTTTAAAAAAACCCAGCAATAATTAAAAAAAAACTTAGCAAAAAAATAACATTTTATATAAATATTAAACAAAACAATTAAAATTAAAAAGAAAAGACAAACATTTAATTTAAATTCTAAATAAAATAATTAAAACAAAAACATGAAAATGGACATCTTATTTGAGTTCTAAATTAAAATAATTAAAATAAAAATGACAAAAAAAAAGAAAATAAAATGAAAAAAATTCATACATAAGAGTGTTTTCACAATTTTTCAAAAAAGTATTTGATAACCAAAAAAGATTAGTTGCAATTTTAAAAAAACGCTTTTTTTTTTTTTTGACAAGCACTTTTTTAAATGCTTGCCAAAGTTTTTGCAGGCGTGTAAATGAGTGTGAAAGAGTTTGTGCGCAAAAGTGCTAGGCAAGCAGAGAAGACTGAGAAAGTTACTTCTCCTGATATACAGTCTAATAAACCCTCAAGAACAAGATGTTTAAAAATCTCAATGACTAGTTTTTTAAGATGTTTAAAAAGCCACAAGATGATTAAAAAGCTAAATTATCTCAATAGCTAGTTTTTCTCATATATTTTTCATAAAATATCCATATTATCAAAGTTTTGTCATTGCATTTTGTCTTAAAACTTTCTTAAAGCAGAGAAGACTTATAATTTAACTCATGTTATAAACTCAGTAATAGACACTGCTTCCCACTATTTTAAAATAATAACTTTTATTTGAACTGAAGATATTTAACTAAATATAATGTATACACTATATATAATCCATTTTATAGTTCTTTAATTATGCTTAACTTTATATTTGATAAAAGCCGAAATAAATAAGATTTTTTAATAAAGGTTTACAACAAAAATAATTATAAACAAGAATACAATAGAAATTTTAAACATCTCTATATTTATATCTATAAAAGTCTCTATATTTTGCTGTGTTTGCTAGTAAACTAAAAACTTTCTAATTAAAAAGTTTATAGTTTTCTGGAGCAATCATTGCCATTGTTGGATAATGCTAGTTTCAAACAACAGTATTTATTAAAACTTATAAAATCTAAATACATAAATATTATGGACACATAAATAAGATCTGTTTGGTTTTAATTTGCAAATTATGTTTGCATTATGAAGTCTATTATAAAGACTTTTAAAAACAAAAGCTTTTTAAAAACAGAAGATTCTTTTTTCTATATTTAAGATTAGTAAGAATAAATAATTTTTTTCAACCATTCTTCATAATAATAATAATAATAAAAAAATTTTTTTGTAAGGTAAATTAAAACATTTCACTTTTTACAAATACTTAATTCATTATTTTTCTAATCTATTATTCAATTTATTTAAAACTTCGTATAGCACTTTTTCTTACTGGATATATTAGTTGTTTTTGGTATTGTCATTTCAAAAAGTCTATTCAGTATTGATAAATGATGTCATAATGCGTTTATAACTCATGTCGAAATACATTATAACTCAGAATCAAAAGTCTATTTAATATTTATAACTCATGTCATAATACATTTTGGAAATACAAGAGGTCCAAATTTGTAAATGTCATGTGGTTTAATTAATCAAATACTATTACTTAAATTACTCTATACTTATAAAAAATGTAAATTATTGGTTACTAGAAGTTATTTTATTCATTTTTTCATGTATTAAATCACATTTGTTTTAAAATTTTATTTTGTTAAAACTAATACTCAAAAAACTATTCAAAAAAATACATTCAATCATTAGCATATATTATTTAAATCTAATTACCGAAAGAGTAACCATCAGCCAGCATCTTGGCACGTTCTTGCTTACTATATGTATGTAAACTTTTCTCTATTTTGACTTCTTGTTCAACATTTTCATTTTGACATTTGTTGTAATCTGTTTCCTGTATTGCAGTAAAACTGGACGCTTCACATTTTTCATGACAATTAATGCTGTTAAGTGAAGCTGAAAGACATTGCTGAACTTTACTTAATTGTTGCAATGTTCCCATAATTATATCTGGAGACATGTTTAAATCAGCAGTTTGTAAAGAAATGTCAGTCATTTTTTATATGTGAGATCTAAATACATAATTATATATATATATATATATATATATATATATATATATATATATATATATATATATATATATATATATATATGTATGTATATATATATATATATATATATATATATATATATATATATATATATACATACATACATACATATATATATATATACATATATATATATATATATATATATATATATATATATATATATATATATATATATATATATATATATATATATATATATATATATACTTAAGTTTCTTTAACCATTCTAAATAAACAAGAAAATGACACAAGGAAAACTGTCAAATGAAGGAATGAATGCATAAACAAAGACTTGAATGATTTTCAACATAGATTTTTAGCAATGGCAGAAAATTGGCAGCAAAAACAAATCAATCAAAGATAGCATACAAAGAACAATAGTGTCCTTTATAATACTTGTTTAATACTTCTTTATTAGAACGTATACATTATCAAGACACAAACTTGCAACTTCACTTGTCATGAAAACGGATTTTCAGGTTGTTTTTTTTTATTGTTAAAGATATTTATAAACTTATATAAAACTATTTATTCTAATTGCATTTTAAAAAATAACAGCTTTTAGCTTTTTTGAAAACTTTTGGCAAGTGTCTAACCACGCCCAGGAACAAAAGGTTAACTTTTAAACATCTTAACAGTATATCTTTCATTTAGAATATCTTTATTCAGTTTGCATGAACCAGACTGTCTTTAATTGTTGTCAAAATGGTTAAAATAGGTTAACTACAGTAATCTTAAAAACCTCTTGGTATATCTAAGTAGCATGTGGGTAAGCTGACAACTTTATAATACTCTTTCAATATTTTAAAATAGAACTACTTAAACTTTATTTTTAACAAATCAAACTGTCCATTCAAAACATAATATTTTTACGTGGAGGATATTTATTTCCCCTAATATTGTAATGTGCTTAGAATCATTTAAGACTATATAAGAAACAGCTAATTAACCCAAAACAAATATACTAAAGTATTGATACAATAAAATCGTCGTACAAATCATCCTATGCGCACTTTGAACTTTGTACATAAGATTTCTATGACACCAAATTCAATATTAAAATGAATAAAACGGTTGTTTTGCGACTTGTACCCGAATCCAATTCATGCTTCGGAAATCCTATATTTTCAGTATATGTTTGCTAAACATCCTTTGCAAACCTACAAAATATTCGGACATTTGTTGATGAATTTAAATAAATCCCGATTAATCACGACTTAGTAGAAGAAATAGCCGAAATAAAAGTAATTTATTATTTATTTAGGTTAGAATACTCCTCCACTCTATTTAATCAAGTATTCAGTTCTTTTTCTTAGAGATTTTTTTAAACACAAAAAAAATTATCGATTATATAATATCCTTCGTAAATTATATAAAAATACAAAAGTATATTATTCAATGTAGTTCTATTTTTAATATTACGAGCCTTTTATTCTATTAATAAACCTCCTTTTAATGAAATTAATTTATTTAATTTAAAGCTGATAAACAAGGATACAGTACTACGAGAACTGGCTTAAAAATGATTACAGGACCGGATGTTTTTTGAACTTTAAAACGAATAATTTTTGAACTTTAAAACGAAATAGCCATGTTTATTTATATATGTAGTAGCGTAGTATGGTGACTTTAACTCCAATAAAACATTTTACTCTGAAAAAAATAGTGATTTTAATCGAAAATGATCGAGTGATCTTAACTCCAGTAGGATATTTTAATCTGAAAAAATTCGTTAATGTTTTTATGAGTTTTTAAAAACTTATAAAAACATTATAAGTTGTTTATAAATTAAAGAGGGAAAATAACGACATAAATAAGAAGAGAGGGGGAAATAACGGCATAAATAAAAAGAAGAGAGATGCAGCCTTCTAACCCTCTGTTTTATTTCCTCTGTTAAAGATTTGAAACTATAGACATATTATTTGTCCCTTCAATATTTATTTATGTTTATATCTAATATAATAATATAATAAGTTATGTAAATAAATAAAAAAAGTCCTATATAAATATAAAAACGTAGGAAATTTTTATTGATAAAAATTTTAACTTACCCATATAAAATATAAATATATTAAATTAAAAATATACATAATAATGAAGTAGATTATTATATTAATTTATAATTATTTAATTACTTATAGCTTAATTAACTGCTACATTAAATATGCCAACACTACATGGGCAAGTACACAACACTCTCAAGTTAAAAAGATTAATGCCATTTTAAATTTAAATGTTTTTGTACTTGCAACATCACCTATGCTAATATTATACGGGCAAGTACATTACCCTCTAAAGTTAAGCAAACAAAAACAGAAAATTATTATCTTAATTAAAAAAGCTGTGTTAAAAGGAATAACAAAAGATATAAAAATGACTAATTTTTTGCAAATTCGAAATTCTCATAAAGTTTTCCACAGAATTGAATTTGCCCAACTTTAAATGCATGTTACGACCGTAAAAAATGGTCACATTTCCTTTAGGAAATGTGACCATTTTTTCTTTTAAACAATTGTCCTAAAAAATAAGATTAGTTTTCTTTTAAAAAAAGCCTTCAAAAATTTACTTCATTTAGTCATTTTTTGACATTTTTTTTAACCAAGTGAAAAGTCAACAAATGTCGTGTTTTATACAAATTTTACTTTACTAAAATTATCCCTAGCCCTATTTTTCGAGATTTATCGTATATGAAAAATTCGCGAATGTGAGACGAATACAGTTGCTAGTGACAAAAACTGACTTTAAATAACCATTGCATTGAAACATTTTAATTCATTTTTATGAACAGTATCATCACATCCCTTATTTATTAAACTTAGTCCTCATACTTTAAAAACAAACATTGTGTCGTTAAGTCAATAATATTCCTGTCATGAGATATTATTTGACTTAAAGAAATGCTTGTGTTAAGTTTTGAGACGCCTTATGAAATCATTCAAAATAACAACATAATAATTACTAAAAATATTTATTAAAATGATAAAAATTTAATTATACACTGTGAGCTCGAAGATTGGTTTACTATCAATAATCGGGACTTTTAAAATTTTTTTTAATACGTTTGTATTGATTATACGTTATTATTTACTATACGCTAGTAATAATTTTATGTTAGTATTTATTCTGGCTTTTAATTTTAATTAAAGTATCTTAAATGCAAAAAGTATTTTGATCACTTTTTTAAAAATTGTAAAATTTACTTTTTTAGTCTCACTAAAATTAGTCAAACTTCTAAGTTTGAAAAAATATACTTTAACTTCTGCCAAAAGTAATTTTCATAAAGCAAGTTAGGTGGTAGTTGCTTTCATAAATAAAGTTAAGTAATAGTTGTTTTTTACAATCTTTACCTAAAGCTTAGCGTTTTTAAGGTTTGTTTTAAGGAGTTAAAGTGTGGCAACATAGAGTTTAAAAGCAATTTAAAATTGAGTAAAAGTTACAAAACTATATTCAACTAAAATAGTTACTAAAAAACTTACCTTACTGATTTTTTCAATCTTTATTATTATCAAATTAATTTACCTCCAACAGATAGTTTTCTTAATTGGTTTACCTCCAACAGATAGTTTTCTTACAGAAAATGCATACCAAAATCAGCAGAAACCGGTTTAACTCCAAATAGAGCGTCATAATCAGAGACCACGGTCGACAGTGAGTGTTTTAAAAGAACAAAAATGTAAAGTGTGAAAAGTAACAAGTAAACGATTAAAAAGAAGCTCAAAAAGCAAGACTCAAAAGCAAGCCCCAAAAAGCAGACTAACAGTAAGTCAAAAGTAAATTTATTAGAGAATATTTAGATTTATAAATTGTAAAAAATTTTATGAAAAATAATTATTTATTTTTACGTGAAATAATTATTTAAAAATAACGTTTTTTAAAAAATGCGGTTGATCAGCATATTTTAAAAATACGTTCTGCTAATACACTCGATGCTGGAATTTCAAGAAGTTGTTTCTCAATTTTTTTTCCAAATTTTTTCTTTCATTTCTTTTTGCTCTTGCAATTCTACTTAAAAATGGAAACATGACTTCTTTTTTTGTCTACCAAATCAATGGGTTTTTATTTATTGATATCCTTTCAAGTTTTTTAAATTTTGAGATTTCACCTTCAATCAAATTTACGATTACAGGTTTTTTTTGCTTTTTTTAAACAAATTTTCTCTCTACAAGCCTGCAAGCCATTCCTAATTAAGTTTACTTAAAGCCGGCAAAAGAGTTTAAGACCAATATACTGGATCGAAGAAAATTTTGATGTTAAAAAAAAGAGAGAGAATTCCAAAGTCAAATGTGCAAGTCAAAAAACTGAATAAAATTTACCAGCCATTAAAAGCGCTACAAAAAAGATATTTGATTGAAGACTACTTCTTCTAAGAAATAAAAAGTGGTAAACATTTAACCAAACTGAATTATATAGTTATATTATCAACAATTAGAACCATTTTAGAAAATTATTATCAAAATTAATATAGATGAAAGAAAACTTAACTTTCTGATGATGCGTCTACCACGGGCACTTAAACGGCACATAATCTTTTTTCTTCCCAAATTTTTGTTCTTTAAACACAACCATTTTCCCCCAAGAATATTTGATGCGGCAGCTTTCGCAAGAATAATATCCAATATGACTAAAAGTGTCTTTTTATAACGATCTTGCTGGGGCATCACACAGAATGGTTTTAACTTTTTTTTTTTTTGCATTTGACTCATTCGATGTTGCTTTTTTTTAGGCCAGCAATATCCAATATTAAACGATAAGTTGCAAATTGTACAATTAGATAATTGATCTGTTCAACTTATTTTTGCATAGTTTACATGATAGTTGAAAATATTACAACACAGCATTTCTTTTAATAATTAGTTTAACGATATTAAATTTCCTATCGGTCCATTCTTAAATTCTTTGCTTAAATTGACACAAAATAGTATCACATGACTATCAAATAATATCACAATATAATATCACGTGGCTCAACAAAAATTTTTAAACCAATAACATCAACAGTTGTTTTTAATTGAATTTTATTTTGTATACTAAAATGTTGCAAACAAAAAAATGAGGTATCGAAGTATCAACCTAAGTTGATATGATAGCATATTAAAACTAATCCATAAAATATATCGAATTATTAAAAATCAGGGTATCCCTACCAATTGTTACAAATTATATTTGTTAAATTTCAAATTAAGGAATGTCATTTAATTGACACTTGATTTTTTGACGTGCTATTCTAAATAAATTCTCAAAAATTATTCTAAGAAAATTTTTAAACTACGTCCAATGAAAAAACAAGTTTTCTCAAATTAATTGTGTCACTCCAATATATAATAATAAAAGAGTGTTTAAAGATACATAAAACACAAAAAAGAAATTAAAAATAATACACAATTGATTGAAGTAAGAACAAATATTACTTAAGCTTTTTTTGTTCTTGTTGTCTTCCAAATAATTCTTTTTTGAGCGCCATCTTGTTGGATTTAAAATATAAAAGTTTTTAAATCTTTGAAAAGTGCCGAGAAAAAAAAAGATGGATCTAAAAGAGTAGGGAAATTGATCATTAATTTTATTTATTAGGGTGACAAGGAAATCAAAAAAAAAATTCAATTCTATTTTTGATCATGAAGAAGATAAATTATTAATGGGTATTAAAAAGTTGAACTATTAATAAACACAAGTAAAGCTTAACTTATTATATTTAAACCACCAGGTAAAGAATTAACAGAGAAAAACTGCAATAATCTTAGATGGAGCTACAATTAAGTCTAGGAAAACAGATACTTGGTGTGATTTTTGATCATCAAATGACATTTAAAAATCAAATAGATTCAGCTATTTCCAAATGTAATTCAAGCTTGAGTTTATTGTACAACTTTCAGATTTTTTTTTTAGTCATTAAGATACTCGAAAACGCGCTTCCTTCCTCTTTCCGTACAAATTTTGCATAAATGGCTAGAGCCGGAACTTTAACCACTATTCCACAACTGCATTTTACAACATATTACTAAAATAATAGCTAAAAGCGCCTTACAATGGTCTTTTAAGAAGTCAGGAGTTTTAATACTGTATTTTATTTCTAAAGTTATTTTATGTACACTTCCTACCAGTGAGCACTTTTTTTCTTACGCATCAAATAACTGGTATTACAAGCAAAACATTATAATAATGCTTCAAAATGATATTTTTCTACAAAATAATATGGAATTTTTTTAATTCCGTTGTAATAAATGCTATGAATGCATTACTAAAGTATCTAATTATAATAATAACTTTTTAAACATATTTTCTTGCTCTTAAATGTAAATTCTTAAACTTTAGTGTTTTAACTCTTTTATTACAAAAACAAACAAAAAAACACATACTTTACAGTATGTTTAAAAAATTATTTTATTAATCAAATCAAATACCAAATTTATAAAAATACTTATTTTTTTTTATCCATTTAGACCATAGCACAGTAATTAAGAAACACTTTGGCCAAAATACAGTTTTTTGAGTAAACTATTTTTTACAGTTTCTTATGAATATAGCGGTATAAAAAAAGAAGTATCGAAATAATATACTTAAACATTAATATATGATTAAAAGTGATCAAAACAGCTATTTTTATCATTAAAATTTTATCATTACTTAAATTTGTCTCTAAATACAAAACCTTTTCTTTTTAGTTTTCATTATATGCAAAGATAATAGATAATTTTATCTTAATTTATAAAAATATTTGAATATGTATTTATACAATGCAATAAGAAATGCATTTAAAAAAATGCAATTTTAACGAATTTAAACTTTTATGGAGCTAGGACTTTTTACCTTTGACTTCCTTCGAGAAGCCATTTTTTTTTTAAAGAGAGTTTGTATCAAACTAAAAGAAACCAAAAAAGTTAGCTGCCCCAACATGCCCGATTTTGAAATAATGTGGTTTTAAAAAGCTCATTTTATAAAAAAAATTAGCGACGTAAAAGGTAATACGACGTAAATTAACTTTTATGTTTTGAGAGGTTTTCCTGACATTTTGGAACAAAACTTTTTTATAAGAGTATAATTTACTTTTCGGTTTTATGATTTTTTTTTACAAAAAAAATTATTCTCCCCTTCCTGACCATATTTGACCCAATTTTAAAGATCTTTAATCTTCTTTCCTTGTCGACATCTTTTTTTACATCATATAGCGAATTTTCAGCAATTTTGATTTAAAACTAAAAAAAAGAAACTTTTGGCCTAATTAAGTTATTTTAATCACTGTGCATTGGACCAATATAATTAATTTGATTGATTTTATGCAATAAATCTAATAATAACCAAAGAATGCATATTCCTAAATTCGATTGTGTAAAACTATATATGTATGAATAGTCAATGAGAAAAAAAAACTTAAATATTTATAGAAAAAAAAAATTTATACTACCAGGGCAAGAAAAAAAAGTCAAACTTAGTAACCAAGCCACGAAAATTAATAAGAAATTTGGTCAAAGCTTTTATTCTATTTTATTACAAAAAAGAGTTGTTATTTTTAATACAATTTTTTGCTAAATAAATATATGCATTCCGTAAGATATTATTAAAATATATATTGATAGCATGTGCAAGAAGATAAATTATTATGTCTTATCGTTAAGCCCTAAGATAAATTCTATTAATATAAAGAAATGAAAATTTCCTACGCTGTATAAAATTAAACGTAAAAGTAAAAAAGTTTACACCTCTCTCTCTCTCTGGCTTTGCAAACTCTTTAGTTAATTATTGCGTAAAATTTTACGTAGTCATAAAACATATTTATAATATATCAGAAAAAAGTAGGCAATAAAAAATATTTGATTTTGAAGAGAGAGTCTGACTCCAAATCTGACTCAGAGTCTGACTCCAAATCTGACTCAGAGAGTCTGACTCAAAAACTGAAGTCAGACTTCAAATAGTGAAGTCTGACTTCACTATTTCTAAAACAGTGCTAACGGAAATTTTTACCATATACTTTGGAAAACCCATCAGTTGATTGGCGATATAGATAGAGATAAAATGCTGTATAGTTTTAATTTGAATTATCTAATACCTTCTTTAGATATGCAAGAGTTTTTAAGCTCCGCAATGTGTGTCAGTCAAAAAACAATTACCAGAAAAAGAATCATTGTTTGCCCATTTGTATCTAACGCTTTAATCAACTTAACCAAATCAACTTTGTTAACTTACAGTCAAGCTCAGATAGAAATTACAAATGGTTCTTAAAGGATCACGCGACGAAAAACTTGTTACTGAATAGGGCTTGGCTTTGCATCTTAACCAACAAGATCATGGCGTTGTTTTGACACCAGAAGGCTAACCAGTAGTTTGCTTTGAGGAAAATAGTGACGCATCAAGTTCAAAAATCTAGCAGCATCTAAACTAATTGATTACAATGCTTCAGCTTCAAATGATCTCTCAATAGTTAAATCAACCAACATTAACACATTAACGTAACATGCTTTGCCGGTTCGACCGATGTGAAGAGATTTTGAAACTTTTTGCAAAATTCAAGTGTCTAAATTTGACGACTTATTTTTGAATTAAATTTTTCTAGGGAGGTTAGACATCTCCCTACACCCCGTCATTAAGATGGCCCTGCCCAGCTAGCACACTTACGTTGGGCCAACGTATATAAATACATCGAAAACGTCGGTTTTTTTCTCAGATGCAAATACAACGTTGATCCAATGTTAGTTTTATCATATTTATTTTAATAAACACCTTAACAACGACATGATTAAAAATAGTAAGTAAAATTACAATGGTCCAACGTTTGTAAAACCATCGCAAAAGTTGGTTGTCTTTCCAATCAAAACTCAAAGTTGATCTATTCTATAGGGATCAAAGTTGATCCAATCTGTATGGATCACTGTTAACCAAATGTATATAACCCCACATTGATCCAATATTAATAGATTAACGTTGATCCAATGTTTTTAACCCAACGTTAATCCAATGTGCATGGATTAACGTTGGATTATATAACGTTGGATTATCCAACGTTGGACTATATAACGTTGGATCAACGTTGCTCCATATCAGTAGCGTAACGACAAAAAATAGGCCTCCCGCAAAATTTTAATCCGGGACCCTAAATTACTTTTCTGCTCCCTCCCCCTTCTTCCCTTTTCTTGACAAAAACAATTCATGAAAAACAAAAACCTTATTTTTAAATACAATTTTGATTCAATTATATAGAAACCAGTATGTTACACTATGGAAGTCTAAGAAGTAAAAAATCTAAAGAAAATATTTTCTTGTCTTTATAGCTGCATTTTGGTTTATAACATAAACCAAAATGCAGCTATAAAGACAAGAAAATATTTGGATTGAATCGTAATCGTTGTAACTAAACAACTGAGATTCATTTTTTGGAAACGGTTTTGAAACTAAAGTTTGTTAAGTGCTACTAAAGCGGCCCTTAGTATTATTATCTAATATAGTATTAGGAAACAACTTTTAAAACAGAGTTACTGCTGTAGATAAATAACAAATCCAATATATGGTTTGAGCAACCATAGGGTGTCTGGACGTAGGAAATATGATATTTTAAAATTACCGAAAATGAAGCAGCCACCATAGGGCTTCCTAATTAAGCTATGAGATAATTTAAAGGAGTTTGAGAAAAGTTTTATAGAACTAATTAACTTCGTGAGAGATAAATACATCAGTAATGAAGACACTGCCACATCAACATCAGTAATGAAGACACTGCCACATCAACGCGACGTGTGCCTTAGCAATCTTTTAATTTTTATTGAGTTATTGTTTTAAAACAATTGCTTCACTAGTGTACTTTGCTTTAAAACCATACGACATCATACTTACAACTTAACTAAACTGTATATTTATGAGTTAACGGAGTTTGTTTTAATTTTTTAGATAAGAATAATTAAAATGCTCACAATTTGAAGTATTAGTCAACATTATAATTAAAGTTAAAATAATAGTCTGAAAAACAGTTTGTAGCTATTAGCTATCTAGTAATAAAAAAAATTGCTAATGTTGCTATGTTTATCTCCATACTTTATGTATGTTTATATAAATATATGTTTATGTACGTTCATATAAGTTTTAAGAATGTCAACTTTTTTGTAAAAAAAAGTGAAATTTTTATCTAGGACCCCTAATAACTCTGGGCCCTATCGGCTGCGGGCGCTGCAGACCCTTCGCTACGCTACTTATATATATATATATATATATATATATATATATATATATATATATATATATATATATATATATATATATATATACATATATATATATATATATATATATATATATATATATATATATATATATATATATATATGTATATATATATATATATATATAATATATATATATATATATATATATATATATATATATATGCAATAAAATATAAAACGAATAAATTTAATTACAATAAAAGTTAAATATAACGTTGTGCAAACATAAAATATAACGTTGAAACAACTTAAAAAAAAACGTTTCGCCAACGTGAAATATAATGTTGAATCAACGTAAAATATTACGCATTGCCGACTTTGTTCTAACATTTTATCAACGCATGTGTGCTAACAACGTATGTGTGCTAGCTGTAGTGTTACATGCATCAGAAGAGAAGCAGCTGTCAGCGAAAGTAAAGCTTGTAGTAAATTTTGTGGAATGGAGTTTACTGAAGTCCATTAAGCTGACATTTTTAAAAATCCAGTGCACGCAATATATGAGAATACAAGAGGAGAAGAAGGATATGGAATGCAATTTATTTTCCCATGAATGGAATTTTCTTTCATTCAAGAAAAAACAAAAAGAAAAGTTTTATTTTTAGAAGACAAGTTTTTATATTTTTAAATTCTTCTGAAAATGAATATGAACCTTTTTACATAAGGTAATATATAATAGTATATCTGATCCACTTCTTATGTGTTTATGAAAAAAGTACTTTTCAAAATATTTTGTATTTATAAATAAAAGTATCAAGAAATTCTTTAAACCTGTTTTATTTATATATTCTTACGAAATTTATGTTCCGCTAATAATTAGGGGAGACCGGGGCTAGTTGGCCGCTGGGGTAAGTTGACGAACTGCGTTTATCTTCAGAGTTTTTTATCAGAAAGTGACAAAAATTACACAGAACCTTCCTAATTGATCATTTCATCATTCACAATAGTATTGTCAGGATTAGTGCATGCGCATGGAAGATTTATGCGTTTTTTGAACAAAAACGTAACTTTTAGAACATCGCTTCCGTTTTACTTTACAAAGAAAATAGTCGTATGAAAAAAAAAAAAAAAATGTTAAAGTTCCAGTCATAATTGGTTAACTATATCCAGTCAGACTTTTTTTCAAAGTTGTCGTTTTTCAGGATCTATAGACTGTTTATTGAAAAAAGGCTTTCGGGGTAAGTTGGCAAAATTTCAACGGGTTAAGTTGGCTCATAGCATTTACTATGGAAAAAAAATAATATTTTTATAAAATTAATTTTATTTTTAATTTTTAACAATATTGAAAATATTTATTTTTATAAAAAAATTTTTTTTAGGTTGTTTTTTTTCACAGATAAATAGTGGGCTACTGTTTTGGCTGTTATACGGACTAATATTTGGTACCAGCTAGAAGTAATGCTAAATTTTGGGATAAAATTGTTGCCCAAATTAATAGTAAAAAAATTTCTGTTAATTTTGCATTTAATAGTACATTCATAATGTTACAATAATATAATAGTACAATAGTAATCATTTATATGGCTTGCGGCAACTTACCCCGTGGTGGGGTAAGTTGGCGCAATTTTTTTTTTCTTTGAGGGCCCGGAAAGGCCCCAAGAATTTTTTTTTTGTAAATAAATGCAAATTTTATAAGTTACCCAAATTCATACTCTTAAGACTACACTTCAATATTTTCAAAAAAATGTACTGTTAGGGCTACAAAGCTCATTGAGTAAAAACCGAGCCAACTAACCGAGCCCCGGTCTAATACTAAATATCATTACGATATTGTTTTGTTTTTTTATTTTATATTTCATGTTAATTTAATGTAATTAATATTGACGAGCGGTTCTCGATTATAAGACCTGAAGGTCTTTTGCGAGTCACTGCGTTCTATTTTTTGTTTTTATTTTTATACCTGTTTATTTTGTTATATTTTTTTAATTGTATAACGATTTTAATCTTAACTATCTTATTGTATAAATTTATCAAATATTTAAGTAAAGAACAAAAAAATAAAAATAAATAAATAAAAATAGCAAATACAAAACGCTCTTTAAATAGCTACAACAACATTGAAACAAATGAAATGAATGAAATGAAATGAAATAGTTCCACAAACTTATTTTATTCTACTGTGTGGTTGCAGAAAAAATATCTTTATTTAGAAAGCATTGATTTAAAAGTGCTCCTTTTAACAATCTAAAATTGAACGTAAAACAAAAAGGTTTGTCTGTATAAAAAAAGTAACGTGTTTTGTTTCTCAGGAGGCTACAAATCACTAACGTGTTTTAATAAAAGTTAATGATATTTACTCATTAGATTCACTAAAAATGTTTAAAATTTCAACAAAAATTTTTTTGCTTATAAAAGTATAAGTATAAGTATTGAAAATATTTATTTTGTTAATTTGGTTCGAATAAATAATTTTTGTTTTAATGACCAAATGTTGTATTAGGTACCTACTCTACGTTTAACAACATATAATTTACAAAATGAATACTTTTAATATCTAAACAATATTATTTTTTTATTTGACTATAATAGTTTAAAAAAAGAAAGGATTTTGATTTTACTAAAAAAGGATTTGATCAAATCGCTTACTTTCTTTAGGGAAATAATCTCACAGTGGGCCAGAATTGTCTAAAAATGACAACTGTTTATGGGCTAAATATAGACATATGACACATTTTTATAGGGTTTTTGGGGCCAAGAAATTTATTTCAAGCTCTATTTTAAGTTTGAAGTGGTCATGACTACACAGATGGTCTTATTAGGGGTTGTCAAGAGTGGCCACGCGATGTCTCGATAGTTTTTAAATTTGAAAGGACGTGTTGCATGTCTAAATATAAGTAATTGCGATCAGTGAATTTAAATTTGGATATGACCGCTCAAATGGTTATTTAAGGGGCTACCGTTTTTCCTTTTTTTTTAAGAGAGGTGGGAAGGGGTTATATAAATGAATATATTTGACCCACTTAAAGCAAAATTTTCTAGTGAAAACGGCATTTCGGAAAAGTTACTTAGACGACCATAAAACTAAAAGTTTTAGATGATTTCTCGCTTTCAACGAACTAGAAATTAAATATCCCTTTTTTATGTAAACAAACTAATTTCTCTTTACTAAATTAAACTCTTCTTTTTTCATAAATAGAAACTCTTTCCTTATATAAATATAAAAAATACATATTCTCTTCCAATAATCATCTTTTTTCATATAAGTTTAACACAATTCAATAATCCTCAAAAATGTACATTAAAAACCGATTCAATATAACAAAAATAATTACTAATAAAAAAACTATTGAACGAAATTCATATAGTTTGTCATAAAGTAGTTTAAAATAGATTTTAGCGAGGTTTAAGTGATTAAAAATCTTAAACCGTTCTTTATGCGTCTTCTTCAGTTTTTTAAGGCAAAATGTATGATTAGATATTTTATATTAAAAAGCCTTGCACCAACTGCGCTCAGCTGAGCTCAGAAAATTTGGTCTTAAATTTTTATATTCATATGAGAGTGTAATTTAAAGTTGATCACAAATGCGGCCTAGTGCGGTTTAGAAGTTTTATTGAAAAACACTTTGAAAAAATGCGAGTATAAAAAATAAATTTTCAATTTTCTTGTTCATATCTCAATATATGATGGACTAGTATATGCCGCTAAGAAATTAAAATGTTATAAAATTATCTTACTGGTCTCATATTTCGTTTTATTATGATTTTTTTCATTTTGACCAATTTTTGGAAGGTAAAGCATTGCCATTTTTGTGGTCAAGTTTATATGATGAGCTCAAAAATCACATTAGTAAAATCACAGTATGGAAAAAATTATATAAGCTTTGCTAGGTGTTTCAAGATTAATTAAAAAAAAACAAATTACTCCAAAATAGAAGTTGGTTTTAAAGGGTTTTGCTCACCTCTGACCAATGTGCAGTGTTGTGATTTTAATATCGTTCAACAATTCGCTAAAACAGTTCAGGAACTTGATCAATACACTTACCTTCTTAGCAACACTACTTAAACTGCAACACATACACTACTTACTACTATATGCACTATGTACAAAAAAAGTTGTGGAAAAATTACGGAAAAAAATGCTATGGAAGTAGGTACTTTTTTTTTTTTTTTTATACATGTTTAATTTACAACTACAAAGTAATTACAAGTAACCAATCACTGATTGGCAGTAAAGATATACAAATTTAAATCATAAATATAAAGTTCGAAATATACAAGGTAAATAAAAATATAGTTGCTTACAACTTCGAGACATGAATAAAATAAATACTAATTACAACAATAACGTGTAAGTAAAAATAATCCGAGAAATATATCTCTATATTACTGCAATTAAAATAAAAAATACAATAAATAAAAATAAATCTGATGATTTTTTGGAGTAGAGTTTAGATGTTTCACTATAAGTTTATTTACCACATTTCAAAATAATGTTAGTGTATAAAAATGATAAAAATAAAATTTGTGTAAGATTGATAAAAAGAACTATTTATTTGTAGTCATAGGAAGCTCGCAGAAGACTTAAGTCAGTCTTGTCATCAAATACCTATTTCTTAGACGTGTTAGTAGTACACATAAAAAATCAGTTACATACGTGGTATATATGTACGTGTTACATATATACCTTATTATTAATATTATTTTTTTATCGATTTGTATTAAAAGTTAAGTTACATTTTTATTTATTTATTCACTCAAATTTAAAAAAATTCCTTACAGTTGTTTAATTTGATTATTGTAGTTTTTAGCTTTTTTTTCAGAGAGTGTTCGTTGTTTAAGTTTAATAGCGGTTCGTTTCTGGAAACTAATTTGTTAAATAAATAGGGACCATGATATGTAATTAAGATTTTTGAGAGTCTTGTTGTTTCAAACGGTATCTTAAAGTTGCCTGTTGCTCTTGTATTGTATTTGTTTATATTGTTTTAAAAAAAGTGTGCTGTAAAATGTTCTGGAACCAGACTTATTTTATATTTAAACATGAAAAGTATATTTTGAAAAATATTTATTTGGAATATTTTAAGTGCGTTCATTTGTTCCAGTAGGGGTTGAGCATGAGTAAATTTGTTTTTGTTGTATACTAGTCTTGAAGCGTGTTTTTGACGTAAGTAAATTGGTTGTAATTTAGATTTGTGGGTACTGCCCCGTGCTATATTGGCATACATGAGATAGCTATGTATGAATGAAAAGTAGATAAGTTTTAGACTTTTTTGTGACAAAAATGGTCTTGCCTTGTAAAGTAAATCTATGTTCTTTGATATTTTTGTGTTTATGTAGTTTATGTGGGGTTTCCAGGAGATGTGTTCAAATGGAACTCCTAAAAACTTTGTATTCAGAGATCTTTTGATGGTTATATTTTCTATATTAATTGTTGGTAGGTTCAGGGGTATTTTTTTAATTTGTTGATTAGAGTGAAATAGTATACATTTAGTTTTTTCTATATTGAGTGTCAGTTTAATTGATTTAAACCATATGTTAACTTTTTTTAGTTCAGCATTTGTTTTTTCATAGAGGTCTTCGATTGTCTTTGACGAGTAAAATAAGTTTGTATCGTCGGCAAACATTATAGTTTTAAAGATATTAGAGGCTTTTGGAAGATCGTTTATATAAGTAAGAAACAAAAGAGGATCAAGAATGGAACCTTGTGGTACACCACATTTTGTTTTTAGTAAATTTGAGTTGCTTTTTCGATCTATAATAACACACTGTTGTCTGTTATATAGGTAGTTTTTAAACCAAATTAAAGCTTAATTTTTTATACCATAGTTTTTCATTTTTGTTTGTAAAATCTCATGGTTGAGGGTGTCAAATGCCTTTGACAAATCAATAAAGATCCATAATGTGAATTTTTTTTTTAAATGATCTACTTATCCTATTTGAAAGGTCAAGGATTGCATGCTCAGTTAAGTGAAGCTTTTGAAAACCATATTGACCTTTAATGATAATTTTGTTAACTTTTAAATATTCATTTAATTTATTATAGATTATTTGTTCTAGAAGTTTTGAGAATGCCGAAAGGATAGAGATTGGTCTATAACTGTTTAAAGAATTGGTTTCTCCTGATTTATAGATTGGTATAATTTTAGAGATTTTTAGTTTATTAGGTACAATACCTGTTAAAATTGATGAATTAAATACTTGGTAAATTGGATTACGTATCTCCTCAAAAACCTCTGACACTACTTTGCAAGAAAAATCATCGATTCCTGGGGACTTAATTTTAAGTGATTTAATAGCTATTTCGAGTTCGTCTTGATTTATTTCATTGAAATTTAAAGAGCAGTGAGAGCCTGTACTATTCTTTAATTTTAAAGAGAAAGTTTGACTCCAATCCAGTTGTGAAAACAGTCCCAAGAAAAAAGTATAATAAAAAGATTTAATTCTGATAAATCTTATATGTAACGTTGAGCCTGCTTTAAATACAACGTTAAACCAGGTGAAATTTTTAAGTATTTAAAGTATTTTTGAAGTATTTTTTATTGTGGAGATTATTTTTTATATTCTGGAGATTATAAATTTTGAATTCATGAGATTATAAAATTCTTTAAAACAAATTAGTATGTTGCGTTCCAAGCTACTTACTAATTTTTTGGAGCCAATCGGTACTTTTTAAGGATTCACCATCAGCTTGTGTAAAATGTTAAACTTTATATTTGCGCTACTTTACATTTTTATGTCATGTACCACAATTTCATAGATGTGTCCACGAGATTATAAGTAGTTTAAAGGTCTTTAAAAAAAAGCTAGTTAAAATAAGTAAAAAAAAATAGCTATGTTAAATGTTTATCTAAGTCAACAAAGGGTCAAAAATGTATTGTATATTCTAGCGATTATTTATAACCAATAAAAAACTAAATATTAGGCATGAAATATTTGTCACGTGTTCTTTTTTGTTACGTCACTTGCTCTTGGCTTAGTTTAATACGTGTGTCCATCAGAGGTATGACAATGGATATTACTTATAGGATTATTACTTGGATATTACTAATAATACTTATAGTACACCAGGTATTTAATGAATATTTAACAAAATATATGCCAGGGTATTATAAATTTTTAACAAAAATTTACAATTTTTGTTGAAATTCATTTATTTTTTAAATTTTGTAAACTATTATTGAATTTTAATTTAACCAGTGTAAAAAAAAGTTTTCCAGAACTTGTGCGTGACACAAGTATTTAAAACTCAAGTTTTGATAAACCATTATGAAAATGTTCAAAAACATCTTCAAAAGCAATTTTCAGAGTCATTGTAGAACATTTTTTTGGTTAGTTAAAAGATTATCTCAGGTTATCTTATACGCACAGCTTATAATAGATTATCGTGGGCCCATAGATTATATTAGATTATCTTATACCCATAAATTATCTTTGATTATCACCCAAAGATTATCAAAGCATGCATCACTGTATGCTTTAATACTGCAAAATACTGTAAAATAATTAAAAATTTTAGGTTTTGAAGATGAAGATTTACTCACTTTAAAAAAACTTTTATATTCTTTTGCTTTACTCTATTTCTAACAAAAAAAATCTTGAACTGAGTTTAATAAAGAAATTATTTTTTTTTTTTTTTTTATGTAATATGAAAATAAATTAAAAAGTAGTTTTTACTTTACAATATTTTTAACAAAACAAACAGGGACTTAAAAAAACTCAAATGGTTAAACTCATTGCAATGATTTTATAGAACCGCTGTACGCTTTGACTAAATGAAAGACTTTATTTTCAACTAATTTTCATGATAGTTCATTAAAACTTGAGTTTTTAAAAAAAAGAAATCTTTTACTTACACTGGTTAAATGAAAGTTTAACAAAAGTTGACAAAATTTAAAAAATAAATTCAAAAAATAAATGAGTATTAAACAAAAACTTAAAAATTGTTGAAATTTTATTATACCCGCATAGCGATTTATTATACCGTATTTTTGTAACCAAAATTTTATGTTTTCAAAGTAAATTTTTTGAAGATAACCACAAATTAGAAGTATTAACTCAATGGTATTTAATGAAAAAATATTCATAATTAAAAACTTTTTAAAAGCTATTTATCTTTTAATTTATAAAACACATGTATTGTCATTCACTTCTGTATTTTTCACCTAAAAAAAGATGTCCTTTTACCGCTGCTCAAGCCTTTAGTTAAGTTGGTAATTTGCTTTAAACAAAATAGATATTCTTAGTTGTATAACTTCAATCCTATAATACAGATTTTTTTTTTCCTTAACAATTTTTGGAGGTTCTTATTCTAAAAAAACTGTTTTATGCAACTGCAAATATTTCTTTTCACGTTTGGTGACAATTTTTATCTAGAATAAATCGGATCACTTTGAAGATGTAGTTGTTTCTCCTATTTCCAGAGAATCTAAATTAAATGATTCAGTTAGTGGAGTCGCATAAACATTTCCATTAGCACGAAATGCAATTTTTGCTGACTTTTTTCGAGTTATGTCAAGTTTATTGAGATGTGCCTTGGCAACTGGTGCATTTAACTGGCAACATGGGCAACTAACTGGCAACATGGTGCATATATATGTGGCCTCTTACTCTAATACTTTTAACTTAAAAAAAACGATTGAAAAAACTTTACAATCTTATAGCATATAGTATGTATTAACATTGGAAAAATATATATTAATACATTTACATATACTTTTGAATATATTTAAAACTTACAATTAAATATTACGCAATCTTTATTAAAAACATTTAAAAATGAGTAAAATAAAGTTAAAAAAATGTTAAATAAAAATTTGAAAAACAGTAAATTTTAATACTTAAATTTATTTAAAAATCAAAGATTATTGATAAAAATTAATTTAAAAATTTTCAAAGTAAAATGCTATTCAAAAAAATATTTGACTTGCTGTTTAATCAAATTTAAACAACATGGTGGTAAGGAGAAAGATAAGGAAGGGGAGAGGAGTATTTTCTATGAACAAGCTTTATACATTTTTACTAAAAAACTGTGTCAAAGCCTTTGCTGTATCACGTTTGAAAATCTATAGTGCTTTTTTTAATCAGTCAAATTCCAATCCAAATTCCGATCTGCCAATGTTAATCTATAATAATCACAATATGAAAACATTGTGAAATCTTAATAAGGAGATATGGGACCAATTTTAAAAGTAACACTTTTTCTTATTTAAAATCCTTTTGAAATAAAATAGTTTTCAATTAGACTTAACGTTATTTTTTTCAGAAAAATCATTCTATTATTTACCGACAAAATGTTGCAAACCCACCTCTTCCTCGAAAGCCCTCCTCTTCCTCAGTGCGATTCTAAGTATTACAAACTATGCTGGATTTTAAAACACTAAAAAAAAGGTAAAATAATGCTTTCGCATATTATTAGTCAAGTAAATTGCGTCAAGTTGTCTGTACTAATGTTGAACAACCAATCTTAGCGATCCAATGGATAACTGCGCAATCAATAGATTGGTTTTAATCCATAGCAACAATCTGAAGATTTGCACAACAATCTGAAAATTTAAATATAGATCTAGTTGTAGATAAAATATAAAAATAATTAAGCAAAACAAAAGAATGTAAGTTCACATTTCGTAAATAATTTTGCGGTCAAAGAAAAATAGCTAAACTGTTCCCAGTGTAGTTAAGATGTTTTCTAAAAGTAATTACTGTCAATCAGCTATTAGTTTAAACAATTAAGATATCTGGCCTTCAAGATAAACGATTATATTGTTAAAAGGGAAAACACCAAAAATCTTTTAGAAAAATCATTAGGAATTTTACAAGTAATATTGATGAAACTAACGACAGGTTTTGATTCACAGTCAATCACATTAGTAAGACATATCTATTAGAAATTGATCAAAGCTACCTGTGTTAGATCATGGAATAAAAAAAATTAAGTTTGCAGTCCTAAGAAATTATCTAAATTTCTACAATTTCCTTAAAAATTTTTGATACATTATTTATGGTATAACTTTGATACACAATCATGGTGTATTCTAAGAAATAATATGTCACATAAAAAAGTTTATATGTGACATAAATATAGAGCTGATAAAAGTAAATAATTGGTTCAGAGCTAACAACTTGCACTTAACCAAGATAAAACAACATGTGGATTATTTTAATCAGCCTGCTTAAATAAATATCACTATTGAATGTAAACAAATCATCAGCATTCAACAACTAATTTAGATTTGCAGATATATTACATAAGTTGTTTATAAATATTAGAAATAGTATTAAACCTTGGTGAACTCTAAAGAAATTCTTTAGTTTTACGAACCAAGATTGATTCGATATTATTTTAGTCAGTAAAGTTTAAATGCAACAAAATGTTTTGTTTGTTACACAGTTGTGGTTTATTGCTTCTAAAAGTTCATTTATCATGTCATTTGCTTTGGATATCTCTCCCCCTCTCTCTCTTTCTCTCTCTTTTTCTCTCTCTTTCACTCTCTCTTTCTCTCTCTTTCTCTCTCTTTCTCTCTCTTTCTTTCTCTTTCTCTCTCTTTCTCTCTCTTTCTCTCTCTTTCTCTCTCTTTCTCTCTCTTTCTCTCTCTTTCTCTCTCTTTCTCTCTCTTTCTCTCTCTTTCTCTCTCTTTCTCTCTCTTTCTCTCTCTTTCTCTCTCTTTCTCTCTCTTTCTCTCTCTTTCTCTCTCTTTCTCTCTCTTTCTCTCTCTTTCTCTCTCTTTCTCTCTCTTTCTCTCTCTTTCTCTCTCTTTCTCTCTCTTTCTCTCTCTCTCTCTCTCTCTCTCTCTCTCTCTCTCTCTAGAAGGTTCAAGGATTAAAACGTGGAAAAATGAAATTTATTACAGAACCTAACGTTCTATGCTTATAGGCAACACGTTTTCCAAGAAGAGCATGTTAGTGTCTAGATTAAATGAGTTTACGCTCATAGTAGTCAAGTACATTTAGTTTGTAATATTTACTTTTGCTACCGTGTTTTAGTTATAGTATAATTGAGTGTCTGGTAGTTTAATTTACACTCCTACATAAAAGGAGTACAAAATAAAAAAATAATAAAGACTCTTTAAAAAATATAAACTACAGTACAATGAGTTCAGACATCTTTAATTAAAGTAGACGCAACGGAAGACAAATCACCGGTATCATATTAGGAGAGAAGGAATTCAAATTATAAATTAGGTTTTTTTTTTTAACTCGCATATTTATTTTGATAGTTCAATAACTTTAAATAGTTCACACACCCTAGTTTCTATCATTCAGTTAATGAAAATATTACCTCACGTACGCAAGTATCATTGTTAAGTAACATGTTATAATAGACAAGGAAAATAAGTCTAATATCAGAAAATCTTTTATTTATAGCGATGAGATGTTGTGTACTAAAATAAAGCAGGGTTGTTTGATCTCACCATGGAAGCTTGTGATGGCGCAAAGATTTGTAAACTATTTGAGATTTTTTTTACATCAACTTTTGCAATTTTACAAGAATGATTCTGGCCTATATCAAGGTGTCTGCTTAGCAATTCCTAAAGATAAAAGCAAACGGAGAAAATGAAAAACATTTGTTTAAACTTTTAAGATTAAAATTCCTAATATCTTTACTTTATTGCAATTTCAAAATCGATGGTTAAATTTATTTAACTTTAAATTGAGTGTCGGGATACCCTTAAAGCTGACATACAAACCAAGCATAAAACTAGTTCCTAAAAATAATCACAAACGAAATATAATTTGATGCAATCAGGAAGGATCTAAGCGTTTATTAGGTTTTACGCCAAAAATATTTTGAGGTCCTCTATGAAAAATATAAACCCAACATATTGTTACTTTAAGTAAATTATACCTTATAAGTAATTATTGCGTTACATCTTTTGTAACGTCACAAAACAATTTATTTAACTATTATATAGTTATATTTAACTAACATTATCAAGTTAGTTAAATATAACTATATAATAGTTAAATAAATTGACATGTAAAAATTATCGGAGCTTGACTTAGAAGTATTGCGTCATTTGCTTTACCTCAATTCATTGATTCAAAAGAGTTTGGGAGGTCAATGGCTTATTTTCTATGCCTATTGTTTGTATAAGGTTATAAACAATGATGGTACATAAGTTGTTAAAGATTAGTCATGAAGTTAGAAATAAATAATAAATAATAAAATAGTAATAAAATAAATGAACCATAAATATTTTTTTTTTTTTTGAAAAAACGATTATTACTTTTTAGCCAATCCAATATTTTACAAAGTAGAAACTCTACCAAGCTAGAGGCAAGATAATCTCTAGGTGAAGACTCAAAAGTAAATAACTCTTCTCATCATCTTATTCAGGCAAACCTTGGAGTTTAGCATTTTTTGAGCTTTTATCATTAAAGTTTGATGAGAACTGCTCCCCTACCTTTCCCATTAAACAATATAACATAAAATTTCAATATAAATTAAGATCAGAGTAAATTTCTAAACAATAATGAAATGATGCAAATTATGCTCAACAAAGCACTGTCATTTATAGAAAATTATGAATAACCAACACAGAGACCTACGTTACAAGTAAAGTTTCTAATATAACAAATTAGCAACAAGTGTTTTTTGTTCTCTTTTTTTTACCAACTTTATTACTTTTATTTATTTATTTTTTACATTAACTTAAGTTTTCTAGCTTTAACTGCTTTTTTTATACTTTTCTTTTTTCTTGTTTCACTAGTGCAGCCAATTGAACTGCAACTTTAAAAGAGGAACTAGTCTGATATGCATTTTGATTTGATATTTAATATTTTGATTTAATATTAGGTTAACTCTAAAGCAAAAAGATAGTATGCTAACTCAATTTATGTTTCATGTTAAAAAATGGCAACAGACATGGCAAATGACAACTTCGATCAATTACTTTTTAATCCTTATTAATCAGTGATTAATAAGGATTAAAAAGTAATTGATCGAAGTTTTTGAAATAACTTCAAGTTTATAACTATAAACAAATTTCGAAATATCTACTACGAAACGTGTTCACATGAATTAACTTGAACTAAAATAAAAAAATTATTTAAAAATTGGAAAGGTATATTTAATTTATGAAAGTAATAATCAATCAGATATCTTTAATTCTAGTACTTTCTGTATTCCTAAAATTATTTGAACGTGTAAGTTATCATAAAAGTTATAACCATTTTGCTAAAAGCAGTTTTTTATTTGCACAAAGCATATAGTGAACTAATAAAACTCTATGGAGTAATAAATAAAACTTATGAATAAAAAGTTCAATGAAAGAAAAAAATATATGGTTTATAAAGAACCCGGACAACTAAATCTTATGCGTGGAGCTCTACAAGAGTCAATTCTCGGTCCACTCTTTTACATATCTAAATGGTTTCAAGAATACAGCAAAGACAAACTCAATAATATCTTTTAGCAATACAATATCTTTTACTTTTAAGCAGAGGCGTCATGCAGCTTTTTTTTGACATGAATTTTAAATGATGGAATTTCAATGAATGGTTTAAGGTTAATAAACTTTTACTCAATGTAAAAAAAAAATGATTTTTTTTGAATGGAATACTGTAGACCAAAACTATGAACCACTTTACAAAAAAATAAAAAATTTAAATATGGTAAAGTCGTTAAATTTCTTTTTGTTTTAAGTTTGTCATAAAGAATGAACTTTTTAAATTAGATAAAAAGTTATATCTAATTGAACATTTAATAATTTTAATATTTCTGTTTATCTTTGTTTTCTTTTATTCTTTTATATTCAACAGAGAAGAATTTATTCTTTATATTAGTGAAAAAATATATTCCTAATATAAAAGCATTTAAAAATAAAATCTTCTTGTGATCTTTGTAAAATTCATTTAATTCATCTAAACCAGCGGTTTATCCAATCTATCAAAACCAGTGGTTCATTTAACCAATCAAAACCAGCGATTCATTTAATTTAATGATATAAACCGCTGGTTTTGAATGGTTAACCAATCAAAACCAGCAGTTTATATCAAACAATGTTGTACAACATTGTAACATAAGACAACCTAATAAGAGATGGGAGGTTTTGTTCTGTATTTTTGGTTGAAATGGAAAACTTATTAACAGATTATTTGATTAAATTGAGAAAAATAATTTTTAGTATCATAATTTGCAGTTCAATATAACATTGCTACGTACCAATGTTATATTGAACATAATTCGTTTCTGCAAAATCAAATGCAAAATTTCTGAGCTATTCTGTTGTCATACTAAAAACTCTTTTTCTCATTTTAATCAAATAATCTGTTAGTAAGTTTTCCATTTCAACCGAAAATACAGGATAAAACCTCACATTTTTTATTAGAAATCGATCAGAAATTTTTTAAGATAAGGTCTCAGTTTTGTTTCTTATTATCCATACTTTAGTGCTGCTCAGTTTTTACCACAAGCATTCGAATTGTATGCTTAATAGCTAAAAACGTGTTTTGCCATTTGACAAGCGTGTCATTCTCATCTACACATCATTTTAAAACATTTTTTGTTTTCACTTATGTCTAAAAGTTATTTTTCTGAAGAACCAAAAATCCCGGCTAAATAATCCTTAAACCTAGTGTGTAAAACACTTGGTGGCGGAAATGAACTTTCGTAACGTTGCATAAAGAGTAAAACAATTGTGCTATCTATAGCAAGATGCTGAAACCGATAACTTTGAAACTCAACAATTTGAAATTTTCATTTTTATTGAAGAAAAAATTTGCTTTTATTATCTTTAGATTGTAAAAAAAATATTTTCACAATAAAACTATTTTTATAACTTAAACTTTAAAAAAGTTTCAAAATAAAACTAACTATAATTTAATGCAAAATTATATTATTTAGAATTATTTTCAGAATATCTTGTTTATAAAAAAAAATTATTTTGTGATCTATTTAATACAACTCGCAACATCCAATAAAGATTGAATTAAGCAGCTGATCATTTTACTAGTGAAAAGTTTACATCAAAGGAATACGTAAACACACAACTCTATATACTTTTAGTTTTTTACAAAGTTTTTATTTATTATCATTACGTATTTAACGTTCTATGGCAAGTTTGTACCCATAAATTTGCTTAGTTTAACTTAGTTTAAATTAACTTCTTACTGTCAACTAGTTAACACTGATGGAACTTAAGATGGGATATATGTTTTTTCACATAAATATACTGACGCCTTTAACCCGATTTGCGAGATAAGAGTTTTTGATGTTTTAAAATAGATAAAAATCGTAAACATTTCCGATTGAGGTTTAAACACTACACCACGTGATTTGAAGACTTCTTTTTATTAGTAATGGTATTAAACAGTTTTTGAACTGCTTTTCCACTAAGATTTTAAATTTATTTATAACAGTACTATTTTTTGAAAACTAAAATAATAATTACATCTACTTTAAATGGAAAAACAGTTCTTTTAACAGTTAGTAAATTTTTTTAGCTTTTTTTCAATAGAAAAATCTATTATGGTAGATCATTTGATAAAAGGTTTCAAAATTGATGAAAAAAAAGCCTGCTTGGAGACGCAAAAGTTTAAGTATCGAAACAACAACCTAACTGCTGATCAAGCTAAAATGGACTATATTTGTTTACCAAATTCAATTACAAGAGACCATCGTATGATGCTTGCAATAGTCTCTGCCGGAAACCAAGTCGTGTGTAACGAAAGAAAGAAAAAAGCTCGATTTAAACTTGAACACATTTTTCAAACATTTAAGATAAATGATAATCAAAAACCGTTAGAACAAGATCTTGTTAAAGATTCTTATGAACTAATTAATAGTTGTCCCTTGATTAAAGGCGAGAACAATGGTCAAAGACGTTATTCAATGGCTGAAAGATGGAAGAACGATAGAATGTTAGTCTATCATGCATGCAAGAACTATTCTCAATTGGAATTGGTTGATAACAACATAAAAACCATCGAGAAATAAGTTTATTTGAAATATTGTGCGAGATATTAGATTTAATTTTATTTTAAGTTTGCATAAAAGTTATTTAACATTAATTTATCAAGGATTGGTTTTATCAAATATTTACATAAAAGAAGATTTACTTTTTTTTTTTTTCTTCTTTTTCCTCCCGAAAAAAAAATAAAACTATTTAAAAACAATTTAATTTCTTGTAAAGCCATTCATTCATACATTCATTATGTCGATTAATTGAAAGTAACGAACGTCGAACGTCGAAAAGTTGTTTGTTCAAAAGGTTTTCCAATAGTTATAGATATATTGTTCAAAAGATTTTGTTTTAGATAAATTCTTGTTGAAAAATAATTAAATGAGAAAATAGATTATTTTCTCATTTAATCTTTATTGTTGCGCAATTCCTATACAAAGTTTCTACGACTATTGGAAACCAACCTTGGTAGTTTGAAAAAACTCCTTGTGTGCGCTTATGCGCACACAAGGAGTTTTTTCAAGAACCTTTTTACTCGACTTTATTATTAGACTGTTTGCAACTAATCCTATACATCTCCGTTTCTGAGTCACATATCGAATAGTTGTTTTTTAAAAAGTTTTAAAATATTTATTTTGATGTCACTTCTTAACTATTTTTTTTTATTTCGGCTTTTTCTTAGAATATACAAAAAGTTTTGCTTTAAAATATTAAAATGTGGTAACTGCTTTAAAAATATTTTAGGATTCGGATGTAAAATGTAATAGTAAAGAAATCAGAAAACTGTTAAATACCTGGTAAAAGGACAGATTTTTCATGAACTTTGATTAGAAAATTTTTGAAACATTTAGATGTAAAATTAACGGTCCAAGACACTTACTGTTTTGCACAGTTTTTAATTTAGTTTTCAACCATTTCTTATATTATTTTGCAATAAATTTAGGCGAGACTTAGTGGTTCATTTTTTATGACATAATTGTTAACACAGTTTTGCGGATTTCCAAAAGCAAATGGCATTGCTTTGCTAGGCTTTAACTAAGAAATTCTTGCGGAATCTCACCAAATATAAAACCTTATTGAAGCACCTCAATTATCAAGAAAAAAACAACTTAAATTTTCGGAAAATGAAAAACATAACTATTATCAAGAAAAAATTGCAGTGTTTTTAGTAAACAACAGTTATCTGTCGGAAAACAACAAACAGAATTAATCTCTGAAACAAATAAACTGAATACCGATTTTAATAACGGTTAAAAAAAAGGAAACGTAATTGTCATTACAAAACAAAGGAATGTACCAATCAAAAATGTAATCTGTCTAAAAATAACAATTGCAATTGTATTTAAAAAATTACTTTTAAGAAACTACGTTGATGTGTAAATATTATTACAGTTTAAAATTTTATCGTTCCTAATAGTACTTAGTTTTCTAATTACTTCCATTTGGTGGTGCCTAATTAAGATAATTATGAATGAATTAATCATCCGTAAATAATAAATAATGGTTAACGTATAAATTTTTATGACTTTTTATTTTTCTTAATTATTTAAGTAATGTTTTTCTGCTTTTTCTTTCTTTTTTTTCTGGTTGCTGAGACCTTACTTTCGTTGATACCATAATTAACTCGTAGCCTGTTCATAAAATCGGCTTTATAAAACGGTTTTTATTGAATATAAGAAAGTCTATAAATAAACTGATAAACTTCACCGAAGGCGCCTTTGAGTTAATACTAATTGGATTTCATTTTTATATCGTTTTTTTAATTTTAAGTGTACGCTTTTAAAATTATTAAATAGAAATAGCAGAGCAACAGTTTTCAGACATGCCGAACTTCCCATTCATTAGTGAGATGAATTAAACAGAAAAACTAAGGTTGCAGTACGTACTGCAGTACGTACTGCAGTACGTACAACTTTAGTACGTATAACGGGAAATGCTGTGTAGAATAAAAAATGTGTAATATTTTTAAACTACTATTTAAGGTATTATTTTATTATTTAAGGTATGCAATCAATTAAATAATTAATAAAGGCGTACAAATAAAATATTAAAAAAAACTATTTGTCTATTATGAAAGACTCTTTTTAAAACTTTTAAAAACTAGTTCAAAAAGATTCATTAAGAATTGATAAAAACATGTTTGACCAAAATCATCTCATCATACCTAATGCCACCCTGTACTATGATATCTAGTATGTACTCTAAATGTGCTACGAAAAGAAGTGCCGTTTTTAGCCACAGGCAGCATAGGCGGTAAGCTGGAGGGCCGAAAGAGAGGTTAAAAATTAGGCTAATAAAGTTGTTATCACCCGAATTTCAAGAAATTCGGGTAATAACAGTTTTATTACCTTAATTACCAAAAATTAAGTGTAAAAAGATGCCAAAGTTGCAGTAGTTCGCGTTACAAGTTTCAAAATAACCTTCCATAATCTCTATGGAAACGTTTTATTCGACCATTATTCTGCGCCACGCTTTTTGAAGTCTGTTTCAGAGTTACAACCCTTGTAATAAAAATGTAAATTTGTAATAAAAATGTATATTTGTAATAAAAATGTATATTTGATACTAATGACATTGATACCTAATACTATCATTGATAATAATGCTATTAGTATTAATGATAGTATTAATGAACCTTTCATTGAAAATCCTTCATTGAAAAGCTATCAACCCTAGCGTTATTAAGTTATTGGGGGTAATGTTGTATAATAGAGGCGTAAAAACGTTTTATTATTTTGCTTAAAAAAAAAATCTTGCAACGGAATTTTATGTATAAAAAAATAAAAAATGAAAAATCCTTAACTACTCTTTTAAACTAAAATCTTTAACTCGTTTTCTATTATTTTTATCAAAGGTAAGATAAACTCTTTAAATATTTTAAAAAGATTTTTAATACACATTTTAAAATTATTTCTTAAACGCATTAAAATATTTTTTAAATGTTTATTTAAAAATTTAAAATTAATATTATTATTTAAATTTAAAATTTAAATAATAATAATAATAACAAAAATAACAATAATAATGTTTCATAGCTTTAACAACTTCTTTATTTGTTTCATTTGACAAAGTTAGGCAAAAAAAAATCAAATGTAATACTGATGTTAAAGCAAATTACAGGGTGATTTATTATTTGAAAAATGATATGCTCTATATGGAGGAGGGCAAAACTACATACATGAAAATACCAGAAGATGAAAATAAATATTCATTACAAGAATGATAATTTACAACATATAGTTATGTTATGTCCCAATAAGTAACGTTTTCAAGCTGATAAGAAAAATGAGGCTCGATAACTTGACGTTATTTTTATAGTACTTTTGAGAAAATTCTAGGTAATTGAGAAAATCAATAACCTTGAATGACCATTGATTAATACGAAAACGGTGTGCAATCAAAATGATTGTATTGCATTTATTTAGGCTTTTAAGCCAGAGAACCAAAAGCAAAAAGTGAAGCCTAGTCAATCGTCTATGAAATAACTAGCTTCAAGTTGATAAGAAAAAAGTAGATTAAAAAGAGTCTGTAATTTTAATTTTTATTTAAGGGGCATTATTTTTTTTAAAAGGATATTTGTTCTTCATTAATATGGTTCTGCTTAAGCTTTTTTTAATCATAATAGTAAAGTCCTTAAGATCTTTGTTGCAAAGTTTGTTAAACCAACATTTTGTTACTTTGTGTCTTAAAGTTTTTGCAAGCGGGCGTTTATGTAATGACTATGTGTAATTATATATACGCCATCAAATTTATTTTAAATGCTATAAGTTTTAAAACTGAGAGCAAAAGTGAACAGTTATATTCGGATCCAGTAAACCAAAAATCAATAAAAATTTTGACTCTCATACTCGATATGTTTGTCAAACAAGGGGACAATCCCAACAGCAATCTATTACTAGGATCTCAACTTCAAAACAAGGCATAAAAGTTGATGTATTTTTAGAATTAAAAATTCTAATGTGCTTTACCTTACTTCAAAGATTCTCAAACTTTGTGATCTTTTTTCATTTCTAAATTGCCAGTTTGTCTGGAATCACCAACACAAAACCTACTATCAACAAATTCCTCCCTAGAATTTCAAATAACTTTTAGTTTCTTCAATCCATTAATAATTTGAACCTACCAGTCATAAAGCACTGTTCTGCTACTTATGGACATAAGTCGATAAAATATCAAAGTATCTCGCCATCTTGCAATAACCTTCCCTATGACACAAAAGCTCTCTAGTCAAACAAAATTTTTAAAGGCAACTTTTTCCACTCCTTCCAAAATAAATACGATTAAAATATCCAAGGATATTTGAATGCATATAAGTGTGTGCGCGCGCGTGTGTGTGTGCGTGGGTGTGTTAGCGTGTATTTGTATATGTGTACTACTAGTATTATTAAATCACTAATATTTTTATCATAATTATTGCTATTAGTTTTGCTATTATTTGTGTTATTGCTGTTATTATTGTTATTATTACTACTTCCACTTTTATTATTAATTCCATTACTACAATTATTGATTACTATTATAATAATAATAGTATTTTTTATACTAAGTATTTTTACAATAATTGATGTTATTGTTATTAGCTCCAACAAAGTTTTTACTTAAGACATGTAAAATGTACATGTACAATTTTTAGTATTTATGAAGACTGTACATGTAAAATGTACATGTACAATTTTTACATGTACTTAAGACTGTACATGTAAAATGTACATGTACAATTTTTAGTATTTATGAAGTGTAAAAACTATTTTAGAAATATATTTAGATTGATTGATTCCATTTGAATGGAATCAATATTGAGCAAAAAGTACAATAATAGTTCGTAGCGCATATAACTGCAATTTCTCTCATTTTAGAATTGCCGATTGAGAAATATATATATATCTTCCTCCGACTCACTTTCTGTCTTACAGATGTATTTATAAACAAATGTGTCTTTTTAATCGACAAATGTGTGTTTCTTTTTAATCGACAGATGTGTGTATTTTTTTTATTTCTACAAATGTGTGTGTTTTAATCGAAAAACCATCGTGTGTATCTTTTTAATCATTATAGAAACGAGTTAGTTGTATCCTTGTTCTTGATTTTAAACAAGTCAATAGTTGTTTTCCTTCTAATTGAATTATTTAAACAGTTGACGTTTAACGTAAGGGAAGTAGAAAGATTACAGCTCCCGTAACTTTTAGAATATATATGAATATATATATATATATATATATATATATATATATATATATATATATATATATATATATATATATATATATATGTATATATATATATATATATATATATAATATATATATATATATATATATATATATATATATATATATATATATATATATATATATATATATATATATATATATATATATTTATTATCATATAAAATTAATCTAAAAGTTACGGGAGCTTTAATCTTTCTACTTCCTTTATGTTAAACTAAAAACGGCATGCGTTTTTTAATAGTTTGCTTGAATAACCACACTGAGCTTAAATAAATAAATTAAAATTTTTTATACTGTGCAGTGCTTTGTAACTTAAGTCTGAATTTTTCTATTTGGAATACTTAAAATTTCCGTAAGTGAAGCATTCTTTGTTTCTATAGTCTTATCAACTGTTTGGAAATTGTTTTTTTAGTTTTTAAAGCCATGTTTTATTCCAGATTAGCTTTACATAGTGAACTGTATATTATAACTTTTTTTTCTTTCGGCAATGTTTACGAGCTGAATGATGCAGTTGTGCCACTTGTGCATCTATGCATTTCTGCCCACAGAGAATTGTTTTATGAAAAAATGCAGTTTCATTGCTTGCTTATTCGGTTATGTTAATATCACAAATGGTTTTCACTTGATGAAATAGCGCTGATAACACATAAGTGTAACACTAAAAACAAATGTTGCTTAATCCACAAAAAGATCTTGGAAAAATATGATGTGAATATGATACTTTTATAAAATAAATGATAAAATTGTAAAATGAAAGTTAAATGAAATGATAAAAAAAATGATCAATATGCATCCATTTTTGTAGAGATTATTTTGCTATTTATGGTTTTGGCTTTTAACACTTTGATTTCGTTTTTTTTTATTTTAGTGGTCGAACTTAATATTTTTTTTTTTTTTAATTTGTTACGTTTGTTTTGTTTGTTTGTTGCTTAACGAACGGCAAAGTTAATTTTTTAAGGCCTGAATTTAACTGAAAGACGAGTTTGGACTTTATACCGAACTTAATTGAAAACCAGATTGGAAACCATATTTTACATAAAGTTAAATTTTGACTTATGATGCAATAGCTAAATTACCATGCGGTAAATGGTATTTATAGAATGCAAAGTACGTTGATATTGACACGAGCTAAAGCATTAAACTTTGACATATGGATTATTTTTTTTAATTTAAAGATAGTTCTGGGTAAGAGAGACAAGCTTCTCTTCATTATTTTTGCTAAGATTGATTCAGATCCAAGTGACAACTTGGCCAGCTGTAAAAAGTACTTTTTCAGAAGAAGCTGAACTGAATATATTTTTCTGACAAATATGAGATGCCAGGTCTTTCACCACTGCAAGATACCAGTTTTTTGCTACCAATGGTGATGAAAGATATCTTTAATTCCAGTTCTGCTTGAATGTCAGAAGTGTTTTTGGATTTCGGTCTGAAACTAAGGCCATTCTGAGTAAGAATATCCTGATTTCAGTAAGAGAAGTCTCGTCAGAATCTAGAGTATTAGTAAGTGCTTTATGGAGAAATGGTTATCGAAAAGGTAAATTTGCTTAGAAGATGAATCTAAATTATATTCAACTTGGATGTTTTGGTCATTACATATTTGTCATACTTTGTTTTGAGAAGTTTGCCTTGAAAGACTGGGTCTAGCATGTGAGCAATGGTATAAGTGGTGTTCTCCATGCCATCATGTCACCTTCTTTATAATTTTTTTATTTGCTTATCCATAGCTGTTGCTAACTGTTTGAGATATTTTTTACTTCAGCAAGTCTGATATTGACGAATCTGTAATAATAATAAACAATAAGTAAACACATATACAGCAAATTTTATTAAAATATAAAATAATAAAATAATTGTGAATGAAAACTTAAAATCATTTTTATGATAAAATATATCAAACTTCAAGTACATGAAAATATATAAAATAAAATAAAGTGAATTTAAGATTATTTACAAACAAAATTAGCCAAAATACCAAAAACTACCTGTGAAGATTGATTATGCTGGGATTATTTGCTGGACTGTGAATGTTTTGATAGCAAAACCTTTGACAGAAACTTAGAGAAATGTTGAAAAATAGTCAAAACGTTTTTCAAAATCTGAAACTGAGTGTGAGATGGATCTTTGTCCTCAAACGGGGGTCCTTTTCTGAAAAATATTTCAAGACCCACTCTGATGTCATTGACTTAGTTCACACTCAAAAACTGACTGTTCAATTAAGTCTTGCGAAGTAAAATAATCTTTTTTTAGGTGATATTCAAGTCGACACAAGTTATTTTGAGTTTGGTTTTTGTTTTTAACTTTTCAATTAAACTGAAAGTTAAATGAAATTTTGCAAGTGTTACCGAATTTAACTGAAAAAAGAACTTCTATTTTAAGTTTCTGCTCCTTTAAGCTAAAGTTAAGATGTTTATAGATTTTTGTGAATAACAAGTTTTATTGGAATTAAAAGAAAGTTTGGAACAAAGCCGCTGAACTAGATTGGCAAGATCATGGATGATGTATTCGTTATTTTTTTAGAGGTTTGTAAGCTGTTGCAAACCTAATGGATGTATGTTGGTCACTTTTTCAAAATTATGTCTGCTTCTAAATACAATATGATAAATTTTTATTTTCAGAACAAAGTTATATAAGAAATATATCTACTTAAATAAAACTTTTTTTTTATTAATAAGACAAATAAAATAAAAATCTTATTTTTACTTCATAAAATTTTTATGATGTAAAATATCTTTAAAATAACAATTCCACAACTTTCTTTGCTCATGGAGGCATTTTTAACGAGAGTTTTAGACTAAAATCTAGACATTGACCAAATCTAGATATAGACTAAAATCTAGACTACGTAATAACTCTATTGCAATCCTCATTTTACCTAAAGATTACACCTTCAATATAACACATTGAACATTGATCAAAGTTCTGATCAAATATATCAATATCTATGAAAATACTCAATAGTTTGTCACCTATGGTCTTATAGCTGTTATGGAATGCTAATTTGTGATTAAATTTTGAACATTCAAAATAACGACTCAAATTGTTGTCTAAAATAACGACTCAGACTGTAGTTCAAAATAAAGAATTAAGTTGTTATACAGACTTTGGTTATGTAAGGAACCATTTGAAGGCAAAATAAAAGTTGCCGAAGCGCTCAAATTTTACTTTCTCACAATCAAAAAGTCTATTCTTATTCTAGCCATATTTGCAACATAGATAAGAGAGGCGGCATGAGTTAACTCATTAAATTCTTTTCCACGGTGCTTTGTGACAAGGCGGTTAGGTCTTCTTAGAGCAACTTATTAATCAGGAAAAAAACTTTTGCATAAAAACTTCTTTATGTTTACATAGCTCAAGACATGTTAATTTTGGAAACACAAATGTTTTGTATGGAAGAAAAGCACTAGTTGTCATACAGAGCAACAGAGCTTTTTCTAGGGTTGCTCGAAAACATCGAACATTGTTTTGAACATTAAGTTAGGTCTCAAAAGAAACAAAATAAACAGAAGAATTAACAGGATAAAAAGAAATTTAGAACAGGAAAAAAAAATGAAACTGCAATTGTTGCGAAATTTTGAAAATTTAAAAAATGAAGTTTTAAAAAAGCACAAATGCTAACAGAAGACAAACAAGCGAAAAAATCGAAAATACAAGAAAAATTAAAACTAATGAGTTTAGTTTTGCTTGCAACAACAAGTTATGTGGCGATAAATTCTTAGGTTTCTTCTTGGCATTAATAAAGGTCTTACAAAACAACTTATTGTTGAACTAATGATGCTTCAACGACTTTATCATTTTCTATTTTGAGCAAATGCTCTTATATCCAAGAAACATTAAATTATTTAAATTGGTGTGAAATAGTTCACATAAAACAAACTTTGTCTATGAGTAAAGCATATATTGACTAGAAAAAGTATTCCATTGAAACATTTATGGAAGCATTTTAGTATTTTTTTTCCCTTTCACAATTTTCCCTACAACCGCATCAGAGAAGATTTTGAACTTCAAGGTTTACTTACTTTAAGAAGAATTACATCGTATGATTTTACTTGTTTTGAATATGTATGTATGTTTTGACTTGTTTTTATTTAAACAGGTTCATTTTGGAGACAATAAAAAATAACGGGGGCAGTTATCTGTAATGTAACAGTCAAATAAAGGTTTAATAACTTTTTGAAAAAAAAAAGAAGCGCGGTGCATATTTCTTTTATTTGATTACGCCCGTTTAATTAAAAAATTACGTAACAACTAGGTCACCGGAACTTTATATTACGATAAAAAAGAAAATAACACAGTGGTCAATATTTATAATTTATATAAGTTTAAATTGAAGAATATTGGTAAAATATCTAAACTAATAAAATTTTCTTTATATCAAAGCCACTTGAAATGCCAACTCACTTGTCTGTGAGTGCTTTGTGATAAGCATGAAAATGTCATTCAAACCTGCATGAAAACAAAGAGACAATTACTTTATTTACTAAAGTTATTGAATTTTTCGAAAATACTTAGAATTCACAATCCTTGTGTAGATATTCGTTAGAAACTTTTTAATCGATCTTCTTCTGCTAATGGTGAGAATTTAACTAAAGATATACAGTATACGATTTTAGCACTCTAACCTGATTTACCGCTGTGGTTAGAGCGTTTGTTTTAGAAACAAGAGATCTAGGGTTCGAGACAAACACTGGACATATTTTGCATTATCGGTAAGGAAGGAGGCGTGAACTTCCTAGTTAGTTGTTCTTCCGTGGTGGTCTGTGACATAAACATTAGGTCTTCTTGAGGCACCTAAAACAAAAATAAAATAAAATTTTTTGCAATGCAACATTAAAAAATGAGGCATTGAGAACTGTTTAGCTTAGATAATAGAATGTAAAAACCTTTTTTACATACTATTATCTATTTTTAAAAACTCCCCAGGGAAATAATCGGCAGATTAAGTCCAATTTGAAAGACGCTTACTTTTTAAATGTTCAATGTTCAATTTTCTATTCTCTTTATAGTCTATTAACCCTTTTTTATTCGACATATATTTGTTAACTCAGATTTTTAGATTTAAAAAAAGCTGTTTCACTTTATTGTAAGTGTTTTATATTTTTATTTTTGTTGCACTTAAAGCAACATTGTTTTATTTTTTACTCTAAGTTTTGAATCTTATCCTTTTGTTTCAACCTTTTAATCTTTTTTCTGAGTAAAAATTTTTATGGCAAACATTAAGTTTTGTTTTGCATTGTAACATCTGCTAAGTCTATATCTAATATACACATTTTATATGTCTGTTGTATTTTAGCTTTAAAATAGCGGTGAGGCGCGCGCTTTTTTAAACCTTGACTATAATTAAGTTTTAAAAAACCCTGCCAAAAGCACTGCCTCGAGGCGGCGCTTTTTTTAACCTTGGTTGTATTACGATAGTTGAATCCGTTTGTTGTTCCTCATACCTTTCAACAATATAACAAAATTAAATATTAAAGAGACAATACTATTTTTCAACATCTGTTTTTCGTTATCTTGATACACGAAATTTTTAAACGGTTGTTTATTGCAGATTTGATAGTCACTAGACGCAAACTGTAGTCGCTAAATTACCTATTTTTTAATAAGTTATTTATTATTTAATGAAATCACAACTTCTTTCCTTTAAACTAAAATAACTATTTAGGTATATTAAAAAAAAAGTAATTGATGGTAACTTGTCCCCATGGCCTACTATATTACACGGCCATGTATGTTACATTTTAGAGGCCGATTCTAAGAGGCCCAATGATATATTATATAACTAGATGTCTAACTTCGATCCGAAAAGTGAAGCCACTTTTTGAATTTTTACAAATGGCGGATTAAACTTGTAAACAAGTATTTTCAACTGTTCTTTTCTTAAATGAAGTAAATATATTTTAAATTTAAATACTATTTACGTAAAAATGTTAAGCCGAAATTATAATACTTGTAAAATGATAATTTATGATTTTCGATTAAAAAGGGAATAAAGTTTTGAATAGAAAAGTAAAACGACTGACGCTTTTGAAGCATTTTATGAATTAAAATACTTTTTAATAAACATAGGCTCATAAACTTTGATAAGTGTTTTATAATTAATAAAATTTGTTTTTGAATTATCTTTAATTTGATTGGAACTTTTGAGTTGCATTTTTAACTTTTATTTCACACTTCGGCTTCAGCTTTTGCCCTTTTTACAAATGGCGGACTATTGTTATAAACAAAAAAAGCGGCTTCATTTTTTGTCCAATAAAATCCCGCAAGTTAGACAACTAGTTATATAATATATCATTGAAAAGGTCTATTATAAATAAAGAGGGCTGCGCAACTATAGAGAAAACATATAGCTATATCTCATCTAGACTAAATATATAATATAAATATAATATTACGAGCAGGAATATTATGAATTTAAAGTATTTACGTAAAAAAACTGGCATTTTGTGCTTTCATACTAGCGATTTTTGTGTTTATAAACATATATATCTATGTATATTATAAATGCAAATATTTGTATCTATAATATATATTTTTATATGTTGTTAAAAATATCAGAAATAATTTATTACTCTGCAAAAAATTTGTCATTCCATCTTTCCATTATTTACTTATAATATAAAAGATGATATCTATAATTGTCTAGCTAGTTATATAACTTGGAGAGATTTTCATCTTCTACATTCTAAAGATGAACAAATTAAAGGTAATTTGAGAAAAGCTCCAAAAATTACTTATCAAAGTCTTCACCCTGGTAATAAAAATCAAAATGTGTCTCTTAAGAGACTTAATCGACGGTGCAGTTGCACCGTCGATTTTCAATGAAACAACAATAGCAAGTTTTAAAAGTTACTTTCCAGAATGAAACGACATTTCTGGTTTTTTAAGTGTTTTTCAAAAACGGTGGACTGTTTCAAATTCAAAACAACAATTTAATCCTAATAAACTTGGCAATGCAATTATTTTTGATGTATAACCACATTTTTTAGGCAACTAGCTGATTGGATTGAACTTTGGCAGAAATCTCAATTTTTTACTTTATCAAAACAATTATCATCTGCTCTTATCACAACTCTGCGTTCTCAAGCAATGCTTATAGACGAGCTTATCGAAGAAGGATATTTGTATGTGCTTACTTCACAACTTCAAAGTGACCCTATAAAGCATAGATTTTCTCAATATCGACAGATGATGAGTAGTGAGAGATTTCTAGTAAATTTACTAGAAATTCAACATTCAGAAATTATTTTAGCATGTTGGACTTTTATTAAGGAGAATGTAAACTTTTGGGATGAAGATTTAAAGAACAATTTTGATGACCCGATTAATGATGAATTACTAATAACATTAGATTCAAACTCAAATGAGATATAAGAACTAACTCTATCACCTGAAACAGAAGTTGCAACAACAATTGCTGGTTACATAGCAAAGAAATTAATAAAAAGAAGCAAATGTAGCAATTGCAAGTCTATGCTTGCTACAGATGCAAGCAATATAAATATTTGTCTATATCTACTAATACTTTCATGAGATGGACTTACTGTGCCTTCACTTTCACTCAAGGATTTCACATATTGATGTTTTGCAGTCTTAGATAATCTTTCAAATTTAATAACTAAACAAGGTGCTAATGTCAAAGATGTGTCAAGCTTTGTCTTATCAAAATACTTTCCAACAGTTTGCTTTACTTGCGATTTACACAAAGAATGGGGGTTTAAAATTGCTTCTAAAATTATAACTAATGTCTTTTTTAACAATAAGCAGAAGATAATCAATGCCATTATACGAAAAGATACTGTTAAAAGTTTTAAAAGTAGACAGAGAGAAAAATAATATTAAAAAAAACAAAAAACATAAATAGATAATAACATGAAAATATATAATTAAAAGAAATACAAATTTTAACCTTTTTTTTTGTGTAAATTCCCAGTGTTTAAATGTGTAATGTACAAATATGAACACTATCATAAAATAAGTATATTTTAATATTTGAATTATCAGGGTGATAAATAAATAAATTTGACTGATTACCAAATTTGGAATGAAGTAAATTAAATGCATTTACATTTGCTTGATAATTGTCAGTAACAACTCCTCGAATTTTAAAACCAGATAAAGAAAGAGAGCTAATAGAATCTGATATTTGCTCTGAAAGCCATTTACCACTAATGGTAACTTCGGGTACTGCTTTTATAACATAAGGAATAGATATTTTTAAACTAACAATTATAAATGCACTACAATATTGTGCCTGTTTCTGAAGATAAAATTCATCTACAATTAATATTATATCTTCATGTATTGAACCCTACTCACGAAGTGTGAACAACCTTTATTGCATCAACTCGACCTTGTTTTATTTTATTTAATAAAGAAATTGAAGGTAATGGAAATGATTAAAGTAAAATTTCATAAGCTTGTTTAGATGTATATCTTAATAATAAAGCATGTCTGATCATATCTGCAGAATATTGTAGTTGACCCTTTGCTTTATAGTATATTCTACTATTTATTTCTTCAAGAGGTAAATTTCTATTAGAAGAAGCTATGTTTTTTATGTAAGATGCAAGATTTTCTAGCATACTTAAACTAGTTAACTTGCCATTATGACCTTTAGTTAACTATGGAGGCAGTGGAACATTATTTTCTTTGTATTTCAAAGCTACACATAAACAATGATCAATTTTTAATGATTCAATAACAGAAGGAAAATGCATTAAAGGATCAAATATTAAATTGTAATAAATAACACAATTGAGATGTTTTTTAAATTGAAAACCTTCTGGTGAATGTTTACTGTTTAACTTGTTTCATTCAGTTATTTTATCATTTTCAGAAAAAAAAACTAAGTTCATCTTCTTGATAAATACGAGTTTTAGGTGGCCTTCTTAAAGCAATAGGTGATGGTAGTGTTTTAAGCATTCACTTGAGAAAATTTTAGGAATAGGGTTTAAATTCCAATTTAACTTGCATTTTATACCTCGAATAATGTACTTTTCATTAAATTGCTTTTCACATAAGACAAAATTTGGTGAGGGCACCCAACCACTATGGTTTACAAAACAAACCCAATAATTTAGCAACTGTTGATTTGACGGAAAATGAAAAGACGGAAAATGAAAAGAAGTAACTTTTATATCTTCCAAAGAACTGCTGTATCCAGTTTTACAACCATATGCAACACATTTGTTAACCATAATATTCAGCTTTGCTAATAATAATAAATTGTCTAAAATAGCATTTTATATATATATATATATATATATATATATATATATATATATATATATATATATATATATACATATATATATATATATATATATATATGCATGCATATACATATATTTAATGTTTTTTTAATATTGCAGTGTCATTATTCTGTTGCGTTTATAGGCCAATGTTGTATTTTACTTTAAATGAGCATTAAAAAAAAAAAAAGTGTAAAAATTTGCTTCATTTATTCAACATTTCTTCTGTTTTAGCAAGTTGTTTAAAAAAGAGATTTCTTAAAATGTGAAGATCCTTTTTTAATACCCTTTGGTATTTCAGATACTTATATATTAACTTAGGTACCCTAGAAGTTTTATTCATTCTAGTAGTATATTTCCAAAGTTGTAGACATTTCCATAATAGTTTCAACGCTCTTGTTGAGTGATGACAAAATCAAAACTTATAATCAAGCAAAAATATTTATTCTGCAACCAGGCCTCTTCCAATGTATTGTAAAGAAACTGGGAAAGTTTCAAATAAAAAGAATAAATCTTTCTGGGGATATCCTTTTTTGACTTTATCTGGTTTGCTATAAATCTAATATGGAGATAATCGAAAAACAATGATAAAATTACAAATAAAATGTTCCAGATTCTTAAAAAAAGAACTGGTTCTACTTCTGCTTATTTATCCAAGAATTTTTATATTCCTCTCAGCTTCTGGGTCTTTACTCGCCATATGTTGGCAGATATATAGTTTGCTTTTGATATATGTAACACATCGTGTAACTTAGTAGCTTTATTCATGAACCTTCCATTATTTATGCCTCAAGCTTTCAAAACATTAAATACTCCTTGAAAACCATTATTGAATGGATTAATAGTAGAAATTAATGATAAATTTAAAGATCTTTTACCAATATATAAATCCTTCGGACATCTTTTCCAAATAGCACCATTTTAAGCTTTCATTACCGTTCTGTACTTTACTGCAAAGACATTTTTTAGTAAATCTTGATTAAATAAATCTCTGTCAGTTTTAAAATTTTTTGAATGGCTAATGAAAGGCTTAATTTTTTTTATATTTAAATAAGTTTGTTAGTTTGTCAGAATGCCACTAGCAGTATTTGGACAAAACTTGGTAGCATATTCATAAATGCTGCAAAAGTACAAAGAGATTTATAACAATTTCCAACCTCTCAAAAAGTCATAATAGCATTAAAATTTACAGCAGCAACAGATTTTCAAGGAGAGGTTAAAATTGGCTTAAGGCTTGAAAGAGATGTATCAAACTTTGCAAAGAACTTACACATATCATACTATTACTGTAACTCATATGAGAAACATTTTATTTATTATTTGTAAATTGTCTTTTAGTAATAACTTTCCACCATTTAATGAACAACATTCACTTCATTTCATAATCATTAAACATTGTCTTTTAGTAACAACTTTCCGCCATTTAATGAACAACATTCCTTACATTTCACATCATTGAACATTGTATTTACATCTTTAAAGTTTATAACTATATTGCTATAAACTATAACCTTTATAACTTTATTATCCTCTGTAATTTATCCTTCAAGTTTTTTTTCTACATTATGAAACTCAGCATTATCTTTTAAAAAGTTTTATTGAATTGCATTTCCTTTTTTGTTTAAAACAGAGGTTTAATTAAAACTGTCTATACTTTAATTGGTAACATATTGGTTTCCTCTAAGTACTTTTCTTATATAAGTTCGGTAAATCTTGGAGTTTTTTTCAAACTTTTTTACGTTTATATCAATGTATCATGGATAAATTAACATATAACTTGAAAAGTTTACACTGCTGCTGTTAATTTACACAGCACTATACAGTATTATACATGGTAAGCGAAAGATACTATGACTCAAAGTGAGGTTTTGATTTTTCAAAAAACGGAGACCAGACATCATACTGATTTAGGGAGAAATGTAAGAGAAATATATCGACTGATTTAGGTAAAATATGCGAGTGAATGCTGCTAAATTGACTGAGGGTTGGGGCAAGCATAAAGAACATAAGAAGATAAAAGATAAAGATATATCTATATTTCATAAGAAACTTAAGTAAGGTAAGGATTTCAAAATATAGCAAAAAGTTACCAAAAAGCCATTTAAGACTTAACAGTGTTTATTTTTTATACTATGACTATATGCATATTGATTTTTGAGGTGATAATTATTAAATTATTTTGAAAAAAAAAGTTTGCTATGGGCGTTATTAGGTAAACAAAATCTACCCTTCCTAAGGGTTTCTAAGGGATCGTCTATAAATTACGTGGCGCAAACTTATACAATAAACAAAACAAGTTCAAAAGTTTTCCCTTGCAGAATTTAAATAACAAATTAAATTAGCAAATTAGTTTAATAAAAACCTCCGCGTAAAAGAGCATAATATCTACTCTTCATATCTACTCCTACTTCTGTTTTTTAAATATTTTTTGCGTTGCGTAATTAATGGACGATCCCTAAGATGAATTAGACCAGTTTATGTACAAATTTGGCTAATGTAAATTATCTAATTTGTTTAGAAGGTTGAAATAAAAGAAAATCACTTTTTATAAAATCTCGAAGAAAAAAATTAAAAATACGTTTTGAATTGAGGTTGACCACCTTAATGGTACTTGTTAGTAAATTACTGTATGCTAACCAATCCCATAATTTTTTTTCGGAGTGGCTAATGAGTGGCGTAGAGGTCATATTTATATGAAAACTTTTTTTTATTTTTTCTTGATAGAAGTATTCGCGCCGATTGTTACGCTTTTATGATTTTTGACTAAATTTAGAGCAATTTCCAAGCATTGGTGCGAATAGATTCTGATTTCAAATCCAGTTAATTTGTTTAACGATATTTTCTAAATGTGTTCTTGTACCAAAAAAAGCACTGTGCTTAATAATTTAAGAAATATGTTGTACCTATCTTTCACTGATTTCGATAGATAAATTAACACTTTGGCTATTGTGAAGTAATTTTTTGCTGATCTTTGAGCTTTTTCTCAGTCATACGACAAAACTTATGATTTTTATCTAATTTTGGTATCAAATGATGTTTTTTAAAAAAAATACTGTTAGGGGAGAGTGGGGTAATGGCGAACGCGGGGTAACTCCGAACATGGTCAAAACAGCATTGTAGAAAAATAAATTTGAAAATTTCTTTTTACCTGCTGAGAAGGGATCCTATGCTCAGTTCCAGACGTGCAGTAGTGTAATGAAGCTGCAAATGTTGTTTACTATAATTTGATTTTAACTTTTTCCGATAATTTTATGCAACTTTTTTCTTGAGTAACACTCTATGGTAGCTTCTATGGAAATAAAGCCACTCCTTTTTTGTTGTTGTTGTTGCATAATATAATTTTTAGACTTAGTTATTACAACTAGCATTTTATTTGTTATTACACAACAGTGTTTGTGATTGCCCCCCCCCCCTGATGTGTTCGGAATTACCCCACGTAGGTAGGGTAATTCTGAACACCAATGGTTTTTATTTTTGCCATAAATTTTTATTTTATAATAAGACTTTTAAAAATTGCTTTGAGGGTTTGTGACTGAATAGTTAAACTAATTGATAAGCAATATATATGATCAATTTTGTATAACTGGTGTCTTTAATTCGCATTCCCGCTTAGGTGTTCGCCAATACCCCACTCTCCTCTACTGGAGTCTTGGATCAAACAAATCCAAATTTAAAATGTTTTCCTAAAGTGATTGGGTAAAGGACTTTGACCTTTTGTTGTAAAAAAAAACTAGATCAAAACGTATAAATGTGATTCAAAAATATATACACACATTTTTCCTATGCTTATTTTAGGTGCTCCAAGAAGACCTCATGGTTGCATCACAGAGCATCGCAGAAAAACATTTAACTTGGAAGTTTACGCTTGCTTCATGTCAAAAAAAAACCTAGAGTAGGCATCGAACCACAGATCCGTGAAGGATTCTGCATTTTTTGGTGATTGAGATAGCTAACAGGCATGGCGCAAACTCCAAATATTTGTATATTTATACTTATGTCAAATAATGATGCTTTGCAAAATATTACGATGATTGAAGGCTGGGAACAAAAATAGTCCTAAAATTTTATCCTCTATGTCATAAAGGAGAGAGCAACAAGTTGGTAAGATAACTTTTTTGCTATTCTTAACTAAGTTTATATTCAGCGATAAATTTTAAGTTTCATAGTGTTATCTCTCAGCGTTCATAAATTAGGACTATATAAAGTTTAAACCCCAGTTAATTTGAGGAGGTTACAAATTTTATATGGTCATAATTTTTGAACGCTAAGAGATTGTAAAACACTTCTTAAAATTTGTTGATGTATATAAATTTAGTTAAAAATAGCAAAAACAATTTTTCATCAACTTCCTGTTCTCACGTTTGAGGCAGGAGGGATAATATTTTAAGGTTTCTTTGTTCCCAGCCTCCAATCATTGCAAATTTTTAAAAAACATCATTACTTGATATAAGTATAAATATAAAAATGTTTGAATTTTGCTCCATGTTATCTCAAACACCAAAAAATGCTGGATCCTTTATTACCACAGATCTCTTTTTTCTGAAGCAGAATTCAGCGTTTAAATGCTACAAATGTTCAATAAATGTTTATATACATATACATTTTCAGCTTAAGACAAATATCTCAAGAAAATATTTATAAAAATAACTTTTAAATGTAATTTTAAGGTTCAGATTTTGCAGTTAGGTACCGGATCAAAATTCAAATGATTAGAACCATTCAATAACGAGAAAGCGAGAAAGCAGTCGCCGTAGCTAACTCCTTGAATCATTTTTTTTCTTTTTTTAATGGTTCTTTGCAGAAACTCTTTATTTGAAGTAGCTTTTGAAGATTCTCCAAGCTCATCACACGCTCAACGTTATTTTGAATAATTTTACTGTAAGCACAAAAATACGTTTTTTGTTTTAAGAAATAGATATCCTACCCTGCAATTTATTTTTAAAAATAAGAAATATATTTCTTGTTTTGAGAAATAAGTTATTTAAACTATGATCAATAGATTTACGATTTTGCATTGAGTTCTGATGAGTTGTTAGCAACTTTGAAAGATTTTAAAAGATTTAAAAACATTTATTTTTTAAAAGTTTTGGAATTCATTGAATCCAAAAAGTCTCATCCGAAAGCATTTTTTCCAAACTATTACCTTGATATCAAAAATTAATCTATTAGTCTGGTGAAATATAAAACTCAAAACCTAGTGGCAGGTCTTTATCCATTTTTACATCTTTTTGGACCTCTCCTTGTTTTTGAATACAGAACTTGTTATCATTTTTATATTGTGATCTTGGTCAAAAGATACTAACGCCAGCACTAATACCTTATGGTTTTACCATGATTTGAATTTCACCTCTGCAGCAGGCCTAATATACATCTGCCAATAGCCTTGTTGATCTTAAAAGTGTAAATTAAAAATAATGCAATGCAGATAAAATAAGTTTTAAATGACACGGTTAAAACTTCTTACATTTAACTTTGACAAGATAAAATCAAAGTGCTACTTCTATTGATTTCATTTTTATTAAATTTCTACTGATTTTAAGAAAAGTTTGTAATTGAAAAAAAAATTGGTTTAGAATTATTTTTTTTTTGTATTTTGCATCTGATTTTAAACCATTTTGCAAACCATTGTTGTTAAACAATTTGTTACTTATATCAAATATCAAAACTTATGAAATTAAGTTTTACTTTAAAAATTGCAGAATTTTCTAACATTTTATGGTGTTATGATATAAATAATTTATTCGCCAGCTAAACAGTTTTATTTACGGCTACGGCTAAATGAAGCTCTCAGACATGATGGCAGGAGGTAATCAAGAATAATGGTTGGTCAGCTAATATTATGTATTTATTATCGATATATTTACCAGTAAATATTATGCAAAGGCATTAAATAACATAATACCGACTGGAAGGTTCACTCTCATTTAGCCTGGCTAAAGCGAAAAGAGCGACCTTGTAAACAATAACAAATTCATAAAAGACAAGGACAAGAAAATAAACAAGTTTCAAAAAATAAATACAAATAAAATAAAAAAGAATAAATGAAAACAAACTCAAAAAAGAAACAAAAAATAGAATAGAATATATATACATATATGAATATACCACTATAACGCTAATGGAAAACTATTATCTCTAATTTTGTGAACTTAAGAAGAATAATTTAAGTTTTTCTTTTAGACTTTTTTTATTTAGTTCACAGAAATGAAAAGTATTTAGCTTACTTTGTAAGAAATTCCAGTCACTTATTGCAGAGTTTTTAAAGGAATGTCTACCATAAAATTTTGCATCAAAAAGCTTGAACACACAATCCACCTTTTTGAGACATCCTAGTAGATTGAGTATGAGCATGTATTAATGGAGTAAACATTTCTGTAAAGATAGAGGAAATCTCATCATTTATGCAACTGTGAATAAAAAGAGATTTTTCAATTTTTATGTAGTTAGAAAAATTTATTAATTGGAGATCCTTGAATAAATCTATTGTGTGGGAGTTATGTGGTTTAAAATTAATTATTCGTATAGCTTTTTTCTGAATGACAGAGAGACGATTCTTGATAGAAGAGCTTTGTCCCCAAGATAAACAACCATAAGTGAGGTGTGAACTAAATAAGACAAAATATATAGATTTTAATGTTTTTTTGTCAATAAGATGTCTAAGTTTAGACAGAATTGCATTGGATCTGTTTAATTCTATTGTTAAATGATTGATATGATCCTTCCAGATTAAACTTTCATCAATCTTTATTCCAAGATAGTTAGCACATTTCATGGACAAAAGTTTATCACCGTTTAACTTTATTTTAAATTGATGACAAGGATTTTTTAACCTTGGTTTGAAAATAATCAACTCAGTTTTACTTGTATTTAAAGAAATTTTGTTGGCATTTAACTAGTTGCAGAGCTTTTTTAGATCATTGTTGACATTTTTATTGATTGCCTTGTTAAGAGACAGCAGATTTATGTCATCCGCAGAGTGTTGGACTCTACAAAATTTTATGGCTTTGGATAAATCATTTATATAGATTAAAAACAATAATGGACCCAGCACAGACCCTTGAGGCAATCTAACAGTGACATCACAAATATTAGAGTTTGATCCGTTGATAGACACAAACTTTTTTCTATTTGTAAGGAAAGATTCAAACCAGGTATTTGAAAATCCTCTTATACCATAGTAAGCTAGTTTTTTTAATAGAACTTTAATACCCACCGTATCAAAGGCTTTTTTAAGGTCTATAAAAATACCACAACCAAACAATCCTTTATCTAGAGCACTTCTAATATTTTCAGTCATACTTAATAGGGCAAATGATGTAGAATATTTTGTTCTGAAACCAAATTGTAAATCACATAGAATGTTAGAGTTATTAAGGAAATTTTAGACTTGATTAAACATAAGCCTTTCAAAATTTTATCAATATTTGAGAGCAGGGATATTGGTCTATATTTAGATACTAACTTTGAATCTTTTTTAAAAATAGGAACAATTTTAGCAGTTCTTAAAATATCAGGAAAGACTCCCTTAGAAAATGAAATATAGAAAATATATGACAAAATAATTGAAATTTCATTTCGGAGTGGTTTTAAGATATTTATTGGGACACTATTAGGACCAGACGAATTGTATGCATCTAGAGATTCAATAATCTTTATCATTTCACTACTATCCATAGGCATAGTAATAAAGGAATTCGGTGAAGGGTTTAATAGGTAATCAGTAAAGTGGTTCATAGATAAAAGAATGTTTGAGTGGATGTCTAAGCCAACATTGGAAAAATAGTTGTTAAAAGCATTACAAATGTCAACAGGATTAGTTAGAGCAATCTTGTTTCGGAGAATTATAATTGGTGAAACCTGTGCAGTAGACTTAAGGTTGATAATATTAGCAATACCTTTTCATGCTGCTTTCATATAATTAAGTATATTTTTTAATAGTTGTTAAAGTAATTTTTTTAACTTTCTTTAATAATTAATTGAAGTGTACTACGGTACTTTTTATAATCATTATAAAATACAGTTTTAAAATATATTTTTACATTATACAGTTTTAAAATATATTTTTACAAATACATTATAAAATATATTTTTTAAAAGGCTTATTTTTGTATTTAATAGAGAGTTTTAGATCATCAGAGATCCATGGTTTTGAAATGGTTTTGATCCATGGTTTTGAAGTGGGTGAACTATATTAGATCAAAAGCATCTAACAAATTTCTAATTGCTGTGTATTGAGCCTCAACGCTATTGTGTTTAAAAGCCACGTTTTTTTAATTTCATAACGAATTTGTGCGTTTTTAAAATACCACCAGTTAACAAAAATTATAGCAATAAAAATGTGCACAATTTTTATAGATAAAAAACCTTCCATTATTTGTAATGACGTTATTATGTAGTTAATGATTTGTAAATTTCTATTCGCACCGATTGTTTCAAAATGCCCTTAAAAACTCAAAAAATATAAAAATGTTAAACTTTAAAAGAGTGGCGCGAGTATAAATGTTCATCCAAGATAAAAAATAAAAAAATTTCATTAAGAAAACAATACCTTGGAAATATTTTATGACACTCGCGTATTAAAATTTGTTCACGAGGGTCATATTGGGATGGGCTACTATATGTAATATCATTTAAATTCTACAAAAAAGCAAAGAGAACTCGTCGCGTTGATTTGATAAAGTTCTAATTGCAATTTTTTATACTAGGAAAATTTAGAAAAAATCTTTTATCTTTTTTTTAATGTTTGATTTAAATTATTTATACAATTGTTTTTTTATTCGTTCATGTACTCTTATTTTGGTTGATGTACAAAAATGCATAAATAAAAAATAATTGTATAAATATTTTTATTTAGACATTTAAAAAAAAAAGATTTATTTGCTATTCTCCAAATATAAAAAAAATCATTTACAATCGTGTCACACCAACGCACTGTGGACCGGATATTAGACATATGACGAACAAAATTATTTTGATCTTTTTTTTACCACTACAACCCTTTAAATGTCCAAAGAATCACTTTGTATTATAATATATTTACTTTTATCATAAATTTTAATTAAATAGTTGCTACTAAAAATTATTTAACTAACTTAATAAAACTTAAAAGAATTTTTAATTTTTTAATTTTAAATCCTTTAACTTATTAAAATCGTGGAACTGAATGAATGGAAGAGGATGAATGGAATAAATGAAACAAACTCTTCCGGTGGAATAAACTTAGAAAAAAAATTGATGCCACAAACTTTAAAAATAAAAATGCGCAATTCAGAAAAAATGAAAATTTATCATTAAATTTGAAACTCTGTTATCAAATTATCATATATACACGACGTTTCAAATGTCTGTATTATTTATCATCTCTATATATAATAATTTTTATTTTTAAGCTTATGGTCGCACATTCTGGAAAACTACAACGTTTTTATTATTAAAAAGTCTGGTGAGCCCTAAAGATAAGATGCATATAATCAACAGACACTCTTTATTCGCTAGATCATGTTCACTATTTTCTTTTTAACTTTTCTGTTTGTAAACACTATATTCTGTTGCACCATTAAAACCAGCTTTGCATTTAAACGTCAGTTTAGTTAATTCCTTAGTATTGCGATTAGCACATTAGTTTGTATATCACACAGTTTTTTAAGAGTGTGTTTTAGAAAATCTTAAAGCGCTATTTGTACTAAACAGCCAACTACTTGAATGTTCTTGGAATAGCATTTAGCTTTTAAAGATCTTATACCATTATATAAAGGATATATGTGGCAGCCGTTTTCTTAAGCACCATTTCTTAGAAGCTGGTATGTTGATTTTGATATATCACCATTAATAATTAATGCTAAGCTTCATCAGGTTATTATACCTAAGCAGGTTTAATGGGGTTTTTATATCAAATTTTAGCAATTTTTGTACAAGTACCGTAATTAAACTCACTTCTTAGTTTCAATTTTGTTGTATGAAGTAATTTAGAGTTAGATAAAATATTAATAACATTGTTAAACTTATACTTTTTGTTTTGTTAAAAGCTTGCATGAAGTAATTTCTGTTACAAGCTTTTTCAAAAGAGCAACATGGTTTCCCAAATTCATTAACTGATACATTAGCATTTAATGTACCGTAGGTGTATTGAAAATCTTAAGCTAGCCAATTTTCATCTCTGAAAATAAGTATTATCATCGTTTACAGCTATCCACTTTTAACATTATACTTTTATAAAGTTTTTCATGCAGAATCCTTTAGTTTGTTATCTGGGGAAACTACAAGAGTTGATTTTAATGAAAAAAAAAAAGTATTATTAAGAACTATTTTAAGTATCATTAAGAACTATTTTATTTTGTCGTTTAAGTCCGTAAATGTCACTAATTTTTATGTTATTACAAAAGAAAAACATAAAAAAATTGTTAGGTAAACAGAACAATTTGTAGTGAATTAAATAACAAACAAAATAACATTTTTGTTTACGAGAAGTTAAAGCAAATAACTTAAGTTACAAGTCATTATTTTAAAATGTTAAAGAAACCTAAAAGGGAAAATTAGGGGCAATGTATATAGTTTAAATAGGTTGTTTACACATTACCTTTACTAGTTTTAGTATTTAATATAGGCAAGATCGGTGCGATGAGGAGGATGTAACTCCCCCCCCCCCCCATCAGTGATTTTTTCGTTCATTTAGTCGGCAAATTTGACCTTTTTAGACAAGTCAGTAGGCAAATTGTGGACCCTTTAGACAAGTTAGTCGGTAAATTTGGACAGTCGGCTAATTTTAAAAAACGAAAACTTCTTCTTTTTAAGTCGGAAAAAGTTATATTGGCATCCCCCCCCCCCCCACACGGAAACACCTTCTCGCACCGGCCCTGAATATAGGTTCTCGTAGGCTCCCTAAATTTTGTGACACTTTTTGTACAAAATTAATTCCGTAAGCTCATAAAATTTTCAAATTTTTTTTTACTATAGCTATGCATAAAAAAAAAAAATTCCACTCTATTTAAAAAAATCTTTTTTTCCCCCATTATAGATGATTTTTGTGGTTTTAAAAGATACTATTATACTCGTAGCAGTTTTTAAAATAGTAAATGAGAGTATTACTAATATGTTTTATTTATGGTTTTGAATATAATAATTTTTTGAGACTTTGTCCACCACCTGGCTTGCTGTTTAACTCGACGAACTATTGCAATTAGGAACCCAAATATATATTTTTTAAGCGATAAGAAAAGCTAAAAAAAAGTTAAACGCAGTAGTTTTTATTGCTTCTTGAAAAGTATTAGAACTTGAAAAGTTGCAGCACTAAACGTCTTATTTTATAGAATTCATCAAACTCCGATGAAAATTGGCACCAAATATAGCAAACTCGTCATGAGATAAACAAAATAATTTGATTAAAAGCATTAAAAATATCATTGGGTAGAAAAATAGAGATATTAGAAAATACCAAGAATAACAAGTTTGACAGATAAAAAAAGAACACGATTTATTAAAATTATAAATAATTTTTTTAATTAGCAAGATGTAGAAAAAGTTTAACAATTTAAAAAGTTAACTTATGCGGTAGAAAATTAGTAGTAGAACACTTAGTTTACAATCATTAAAACAAAGTTTAAATTCACCCTACTCCGCGCTCAACGTGTTTTCCTCGCAGAGACCTTTGTGTTTCGGAGACTGGGGTTAAGAGAATTACAATTAAAATTCTTAAAGAAATGAGTAGATTCCTTGACAATATTGGGAAATAGGGAAAGTGAAAAAAATATATATACATATTAGAAAATCTTAATAAAATAAACACCTCAATATACCTTATTATACCGCCATATACCTTCATATGACAATAAGATTGAAAAAATAATTTTTGAGCAGAACAGTTTTTATAAATTTACACAATCTAACTGATCTAATCAGAATTTCTTCACAACAAATTTCACGTCGTTTTTTATATTACTAATTTAAAAAAAAAAAAAAATGACAATTATATTTATATACACAGTTAATAAGCGAGTCAGGTATATAAATTTACAGAAACGTTTTCCAGATTTTTTTCTTCTTATTTTTAATTAGTAATAGTTTTGCTGAAGTAAAAACACCAAAAACTTCGTAAATAAATTACTTTATTCCCAGTGTTTCAGTATGTACCTTTGGTACTTTGTATTGAATTAAAGTCGATTGAAATTGGATGCTTTTTTATGGGAATATGGGCAGTCTTTTTTGAAGAGTTTCCGTTATCACCTTGCATATCTGCTAGACAGGTCCAGTTTCCTAAATAATTTGCTAAAATAAAAATAATTAATATATAATTTCGAATATGATAAAAATGCATCCCTAATACAAAAAATTAAATAAATTTAGTTTGGTTATAAATATACAAAAATTTACTAAATATTTTTAAAGGTCTTTACTAAATAGTCTTGTTTAAATTGTTGTACATATAATGAGGGGAAAGTTCTTTTTGTTAATATCAGGTGAAAAAATGAGGTGAAAGTTTTTCTTGTTTCAATTAGTTTGAATTGTGAAAAATTTATTTAAATATGTAAACAACTTATGTAAATTGATCACAATTTACAGAACTTCAAGTTAAAACAAAGATATTACAATACCAGGGTTAACTATTATTAGTTGTTTTTACTCTTGAAAAAAAGTCAAATAAACTTAGGTCCTTATTTATTAAAATTCTTTGCAATGAAGTTTAATTTATTTGCATGAAGTTTTTTTTTAAATTGACACAAATTTTGTTACATAGTTACATAAATATCTAAAAATAATTTTGGTTTAGACAACCTTATAGATTAATAAATAAAATTATTCAGAGGGGTATTTATTTACTCTTTAAAATTGTTGATGAATGATCATTGATTTTCATGATCAATAATGAAAATCAATGAATCAATCATTGATTTTCACTATTAAAGCCTTAAAATTTTACATTTTCTTAAGGTTACTTAAATATTTAACCCTAGCCTTGTAAAATATCCATAGAATTTAAGTGGATATTCAGTAAAATGGTTATAAATTAATAACTTTTTTATTGTAAAAACTACTTTAAAAGCAATTATTTGGAACATATATGGAAAATATTTAATAAGCTCTCTCTCTTTATATATATATATATATATATATATATATATATATATATATATATATATATATATATATATATATATATATATATATATATATATATGTTTATATACTCTTGCATGATGGTCGAAAAGTCTTTCATAAACTATCGTTTTAAAGGGAACGCTTATAAACCAGACCAGAAAAAAATTAAAAAACTTAAAATTTTTTTTAAATTGATAGATTGCTTGCCCAAACCAAACCCTCTGTCGATGTAGCAGCACTCTTGGAATGTTTAGGTATTTGTCAGTCAATGTAGCAGCACTTCTAGCACGTTCTATCTATTTGTCAGTCGATGAATGTACACACCTTGTATGTTCTACCTATTTGTCAGCCGATGTAGTGACACTCCTTTCTTGCTCTACCTGCTTAGTCTGTACATGTATTATGTATGTACACTCATTGCATGTTCTACTTAATTAAGTTAGACGATGTAAAATGGGGTCAAATGGAATAGTTAATGATTTTAATTATATACTTTTTACGGAAAAAAGATATTTAATTTTATTGTTGTTGTAAGTTGAAGAGAATATTGAGCTGTATTTAAATATATAAAAATCAAATGATTTTTTAAAGACTTGTGAAACTTTATATGAATAAAAAAAATTTGTTCTATTCTACACTGACATTCGAGGAGAATAAAATACGCAAATATACATGTAAGTGTAATATACATGTAAGTGTAATTTAAACAAGATTAAAAAAATAAAAAGTAATTAAAAAGAACAATTAAAAAAACAATCAATAATAGCAATTGAAAAATCAATCAAATAAAATTAACTTTTTTATTCTTGTGATGTTGAGTAGTTTAGAGTTACTAGAGATTGAGTTAAGTTTTCAGTCGTGCGCCACTTTTTGGTGCAATAAAATTCAGCGCCTTTTACGTATCGCTTTGGTATGCATGTTTGACATAGCCAAACCTTGCAATTTGAATTTTCACACTGGTACCATTCCATATTTTGACTTGCTGAAGCTTCGCTTAAAACTTATAGGCACTTTTTACACATAAATTGGTTTTAAGCTAATATTTTCGTTGGGCTTGTTGCTTGGTTTATTTTCTAATTGCCATTTGAGCTAAGCTTACGTTGATTTTTAGCTTGATTTGCTGCTTTTTTATTTTCAAGATCTCTTAACCTTTCAAGTATTTGGCACATTTACATTTTTCTTTTTTTTGTGTGTCAACGTGTCAGATACGAAACATTTGTTGCAAAGCTGCTGCAAGTGATTAGGCTGATTGCAGTTGTTTTTCAACCTTTTTTTGAATTTCCTATTGAATAGCCGGAGTTACTACAACATTAAAGGTTGGTTGCAGAAATTTATAAAAATATATCATTTAATAAAAGCAGTCAGTAAAAGTCATTCATTTAAATTCAGAAAAAATTCATTGAAAATTTTTTTTCAATACAAAAAATTTATAGTTGGAGATTTATTGGTCACTTGAGATTTATTAAAAAAAAATATTTAAGAAGTGAGCTATTGCTTCACATATTATTAGCGTATTTCAATCAACCCCACAATTCTCCTTTTCTATTTTTTACTCGTAACTTTTTTTCCTAAATAGCAAATTTAATTTTGAAAAAAAATTTTTGATCAGCATAAAAAAATATACCAAGAAACTTTTTAAGTTCAATGATATCATATTTAACTACTTAAGTTTTTCAATATAATAAAACAAATCTTATTACGCATACGAAAACTTAAAAACTTATAACAAATTATTTTTCATCAAAAATAAACTCAGAAAAGTATTCTCTACAACATGATTTAAAATTTGCAAAAAGATTATCCAATTGTTAATTAAGAGCAAAAGAATAAACATTGTTATAACTATTTCATTCTACCTGCTGTTTCATTTTACCTTGTTTTACTTTATGAAACAAAAATAAAATGAATAAAAAGTAAATGTTAAAAAGTGTAAAATGATAAAAAAAACATTAATTAAAAAATTCATATTTATTGCAGTTTTTTAAATAACGATTAAACTTAATGTACTTGCGCATTTATACAATTGTTTTAATGTTTAAGCAACATTCAAATGTCACAGAAATGTTGATGGTTGCTTAAATATTAAAAAAAAGGATTGAAAGAGACATTTTTTTTAACCATAAAAGGCTCTCACGACTTCTATGCAAAGATATATATATATATATATATATATATATATATATATATATATATATATATATATATATATATATATATATATAGCTTATTAAACATTTTTGCTAACTACATCAGCATTAAAAATTTAATAAAAAAATTTGACCTTTCCATATTCTTACTCGACCATCATCTCCTGTTGATGAGAGAATAGTTCCAGTAAGATTCCACTCAACACGCCAAACCTATAAGAACATCAAAAAACTTATATGAAACTCTGTCCTCTCTGTGTATGTATATTTGTATGTATATATATATGTATGCGTATGTATATATACATATACACACACACACACATATATATATATATATATATATATATATATATATATATATATATATATATATATATATATATATATATACACACACACATATATATATGTATATATCTTATACAGCTGATTTAGGTGAGCAGTGTGATGTCATATTAAATTAGCCTGCTGCCGAGGGCTTCAGTACATACATCCACTGAAAAATAGCCTGACTCGCAGTGGAGTGCTGCTACATCGACTGAGGGTTTGGGATGGGGCAGTAATCTTTTCATTTATTATTCTTTGTTTTCTTCTTTTTCTAAAAAGGCATACTGAATTAGATAAGCAAAAAAAAATGAGCAAGTGCTCACATAAATATGCTATAGTATATATATATATATATATATATATATATATATATATATATATATATATATATATATATATATATATATATATATATAATACATTAAATTTAAGTGAACCTTTAATAGTATGTGTAACAATAATATAAGCATTAAAACATTATATACAGTATCGTACTAGTTATTTATTTTTTTAAGTAATATTTTGATGCCATTGCAACATCAGACATTCAAAATTTTTTAATTTTTAAAAAAATGGTTTCCAATGGTGAGTTATCACCAAATTACCATTGTCACAATTTAAAACCTTTTTATTTAGGTTTTGAACATTGTATACATTGTATTCCAATAGCCTCACAAATTTTTCTTGTGTTATTGTTTGCAATAAAAGAAAGCTTTTTAGGGTTCTCCCAGTTTATTTTACTATTACAATGTTGTGAATGTTCTACTATTCCAGATGTTTCCCAGTTGGCTTTTGTAACATTTTTATATTCTTGAATTCGTGTGAAAATCTTTTTTCTTGTTTCCCCAATATAACATGTACCACATTAAGTTGGTACACTCCTGGATGACTATTTGTAGGCAGTTTAGACTTAATTCGGCAAAGTATATCAACCAATTTATTTTTTATTTATTTACCAGAACAGAAGACTGTTTTAACGCCGACTTTACAAAATTCTTTTCTAAGAACAAGACTTAATTTTGGGACCCATGGTAAAATAACAAGAATTTTTGGTATCAGTTTTTTGAGAGCAAGATGGATTTGTGGAGTATTTATAATTTTTAGCAATATCTGAATACTGTTTAAAGGAATGTCGATTTTCAGTAAAAATCTTAATAAGAAAATTAATTTTATCTTGAATGTTATGTTCTGAACAAACTTTGGTCAGGTTTGGGGATAACAGGTCTGAATATTATAGAACCCACACATGACTCATTTGGTTAATGGGTCTAGCAGGTTTTGGATAATAAATAACAAGACCCAGACCTGATTCAAAAGAGATTTAGTCAAGTCTTTTTTTTAATTGATATGAAAGAAAATTTAAAACCTTGTCTTTTCTGGGTATTTCTGGGTAGTTCGACTTTAATTACAAGCTTTTAATGGTAAATTTTTTTTTTTTCTTTATATAAAAGAGGGCATGAGTGTTAAGTGTGGCGCAATAGTTGATTTAATGCATTTCACTTGTTGGGTATCTTGAGTATATTTACATTAAAGCAAATTTAGTTTTAAAATCTTTTAGAGTTTAGGGATGAGGTAATTTAACTTGTATGTGTTCAAAAATCTATCAATATCAATATTTATTTGCAACTTGCATATTTAAACACTTTTTTTTAACAAAGGAATATACAGGTTTGTGTAGGTTGAGCCAATTCTTTTCTATTAAAAAAAATACACTTATACTTGAATCAAATTTTTTTCAAAACATTTATACTAAAATCTAAAGTTTTTTGGGTAACATCTTTAGTTAGCTCTTCATACTTAAAATATCCATGTCCTGCTGCCTTGTAGGATACGCCTTTTTAGGCAAAGGCTAGGAGATGCCAACTCCGATTTAAAACACCCCCTGCCTTGGGGCTCTTGGTTGAGTAAAGGCTAGAGATGGTGTCTCGATAAAAATACTCATCTTGGGCTGATGTTAAATGCACCCGGCTACTGTCTTGTAGAAGGCCTCCTAGGCAAAGACTTAAGGGGTAAACAGATTCTATCTGTTGACCAGCCTCGCACCCCTTCTTCATCTATTAGGCTGGCGCAGATGTATTTTTAATACATTGTTTCCAGTTTAGGATGTTGAATGCTGGATCTTCTTGACTCAATGCATGGGTTTGCTTGTGTCACTGTTTTTATGACTACGCAACTCATTCTATTATCTCCTAATGAGGGTACAGCTCTAAAACTCAGTTTTATGGTTCTGAGGCCGGCTGGTAGTCAGGTTTCCCGAACTCTGTGGTAGCTCTCAGAGAGGCTGATTCCATCAACAGCTGAAAAATATCAAAGTATTAACAGTGCCATGTTGCGCATGGATGGTGTCCCTGTTTGTACTTTTGGTGTGCATTGCGGAGGCCACATTTGGAGCCCTTTGTTACGGCTTAGGGTTTATTAGTAGTAATGAGGCAATTGCTTGGGCTATTAAACGGTGTTCTGAGTACTATCTATGCTTTGAGTCAAGTTCTTCAATCTAATTTAAAAATGAATAAAGTACCAAAAACTATAAAACACAAAAAACCATCATCATCACCAAGTTCTCTAAACCTATCATTCACTAATATTCGTGGTCTTCGAAGTAACTTTTCTTCTGTTGAGTCTTATCTCTTGCAAAGTTCACCAGACCTACTTGCTCTTTGTGAGACTAATTTGAGTTCGGCTGTCTCATCTTGTGATCTTAGTGTTGATGGTTATCTTCCTCTGATTCGTAAAGACTCCAATAGTCACATGCTTGGCCTGGGCATTTACATTCGTAAGAATTCACCTGTTTGTCGTGAAACTAGGTTTGAATCCACAGACTATTCTTTCATGTGCTTTCGTTTAGCACCACTTCACTCTATTGCCTTTCTCTTTGTTCTATATCGCTCTCCTTCATCTCAAGACTGCACTCTTTTTGATGTTATTTCTGATCATATTGACCAAGCCCTCTCTCTTTATCCATCAGCTAATATAGTTGTTGTCGGTGACTTTAATGCTCACCACTCTGAATGGCTTGGCTCTAGTATCAGTGACTCTGCAGGCATTAAAGCCCACAACTTTTGCCTTTCTCAATCCCTAACTCAAATAGTCAACTTTCCAACTCGCTTTCCTGACAACCCTAATCATTTACCTTCTCTACTCGACTTATGTCTTGTTTCTGATCCTAGTCAGTGCTCAGTTTCTCCGCATTCACCCTTAGGTTCTTCTGATCACAGTTTGATCTCTCTAAAACTAATATCTCATTTTCCTTCATCACCTGAATCCCCCTATTACCGAACCTCTTTCAACTACAGTAAAGCTGACTGGGATTCTTTCCGTGATTTTCTTCGTGATGGCCCTTGGGTAGAAATCTTTCAACTTCCTGTCGACAAATGTGCTTCTTACATAACTTCGTGGATTCAGGCTGGCATGGAATCTTTTATTCCCTCTCGACGATTCCAGGTCAAGCCTCACTCTCCTCCATGGTTTTCCTCACACTGTGCTGCTGCGATTGCCAATCGAAACCGTTACTTCCATATTTATCAGCAAAACAATTCTCCAGAAAACAGACGTCTGTTTATTACTGCTAGAAACAACTGTAAAAAGGTTTTGTCTAACGCCAAAACCCGCTATTCTCAGGTCATGAAATCTCGTATCTCATCTCAAAAATTAGGCTCTCGTGACTTCTGGAGAATCTTTAATAATATCAATAATAAGGGCAAATCTATAATTCCACCTCTCTTGTATGGTTCAGACTTTGTCACCTCACCTAAAAACAAAGCTGAATTGTTTGCTAAAAACTTTTCATCAATATCATCTCTTGATTCCACTAATTGCGTTCTACCTGATATTGCCAACAAACAGGTTGATCCTTTGCTTGACATTCATATCACTCCAGCATCTGTATCTAAGGTGATTTCCTGCCTAGATTCTTCTACAGCTTGTGGCCCGGACAACATACCTGTTATTGTTTTGCAGAAGTGTTCTCCGGAGCTGTCGTCTATACTCTCAAAACTATTCAACAAGTGCTTATCAGAGTCTTGTTTTCCAGCCTGCTGGAAAGCCGCATCTGTTATCCCTATCTTCAAAAATTCTGGGGAGCGATCTGATTCGTCTAACTACCGTCCCATAAGTCTTCTTCCTATCATAAGCAAGGTTTTTGAATCTTTAATTAACAAACACTTAATTTCTCATCTTGAATCTAATAACTTACTTTCTGACCATCAATATGGATTTCGATCTTCTCGTTCTACAGCTGATTTGCTAACAGTAATAACTGACAGGTTTTATCGTGCATTAGATGAAGGTGGAGAGGTTAAGGCCATCGCTCTTGACATTTCAAAAGCTTTTGATAAAGTTTGGCATGCTGGTCTTCTCCATAAGCTTTCTTCTTATGGTGTATCCGGCAACATCTTTAAGATCATTGAATCCTTCCTTTCCAATCGTAGCATAAAAGTTGTCCTCGATGCACAACACTCTTCTTCTTATTCTGTAACTTCAGGGGTTCCTCAAGGTTCTATCCTTGGCCCTATACTCTTTTTAATTTACATTAACGATCTTCCAGATATTCTCACATCTAAGGTGGCATTGTTTGCTGATGATACTACCATTTATTCTTGTCGTGATAAGAAACCATCACCCTCTGATTGCTTGGAGGGGGCATTTGAACTTGAAAAGGATCTCACTTCTGCTACAGCATGGGGCTCACAGTGGCTGGTGAACTTTAATTCAGATAAAACTCAATTTTTTTCAGCCAATCGTTATCGCAATAATTTAGATCTTCCTATATTTATGAACGGTGATGTACTCGATGAGTCACCTACTCTTCATCTTCTAGGATTAACTCTTACTTCCAATCTTTCTTGGAAACCATATATCAAAACAGTTGCAAAATTAGCATCTGCTAAGGTTGCATCTCTTTATCGAGCTCGTCACTTTCTTACTTCGGATTCTATTCTCTATCTCTATAAATCTCAAATCCGGCCTTGTATGGAATACTGTTGCCATATCTGGGGCGGATCTTCTAATGATGCCCTTTCTCTTTTAGACAAGGTGCAAAAACGCATTGTAAACATAGTTGGACCTGCTCTTGCAGCCAACCTCCAACCATTATCACATCGTCGTAATGTTGCTTCTCTTTCTCTTTTCTACAAATACTATAATGGGCACTGCTCTAAAGAGCTAGCGTCTCTTGTGCCATCTACTAAAATTCATTCTCGTGTTACTCGTCATTCAATTAAGTGTCATCCTTTTTCTGTGACTGTTCCTAAGTGCTCCAAAAGCGCTTATTCGTCTAGTTTTTTTCCTCGAACATCAGTTCTTTGGAATTCGCTTCCTTCATCTTGCTTTCCTGATTCATATAATTTGCAATCTTTTAAGTCGTCCGTCAATCGTTATCTTGCTCTACAATCTTCATCTTTTCTCTTACAGTAACTTCCAACTTTAATTAGTGGCTGCTTGCAGCCTTGTTGGAAGCGAAGATGTTTAAAAAAAAAAAAAAAAAAGTCTGGGTCTAGACCGGACCCATTAAAAGCCCTAAGATATATTCACTTTAAATAATATGTACAAAAAAAACCAAAATGCAATATTTAATTCTGCCTGTTACTCCCAGACAATCTAGATTTTTTACTTGTTTTTCTGATGGTCTAGATCAGAATTTTGACAAGAGCCGCAATAAATATGTTGCTATGCCAACTTCATTTTTGAAAAAAATAGTTGGTGAATGTAAATTTAGATTTTTTATACGACAATATTTAGATTTTTTTTAAAATGGAAATGCTTTTATAAATAAACTTAAGAACACAATATGTGTGTTTAGTATTTAGTTTTTGTTACGATAAAGAAAGTTAAAATTCTTTAAATGTAAACATGGCTACATAAAATCTGATTCCTTTTTATTCACGCTAGAAAACCATATATAGAAAAAATTAGAGAAAGCATCTCCAGATCATAAATTTTTTTTAAATTAACACTATTACAACAACCATAAATTTTCTAATAAAAATAATTTGGAGCAAGATATAGAAATCTAAAGATAAAAAGGTTTCTTAAAAAAAATTATTTTAATGTATTTGAATTAAATTTGCTTTTATTCGAACTGAATTATAACCACTTAATAGCATAAGCTACTAAAAACCGCACAAATACCAAATAAATAAATCACTACAAAATAAAAAATTATTTTCAATGAACTTCAATTAAGTTCAAATTACTTTGATTTTACAATTAAAAAATAAATTTTCATCATTAAGCAAAAAATTAGACATAGCAAAAGAACTCTTTTTATAACATCAATTATTTTGTAAAAGACCATTAGAAAATTCTTCTTGCATAATAACTTGCATAATTTACTATAGATTTATTAGGCACTAAGATTTTGAACACTACTGGTAAGTTTTTTAAAATTTGGTTTCAAGCTTGTAGTTGATATTCTAAGCAATTCTAACCAATGTTCACTAGTTGAATTGGCATGATAATTTGATTTAACAAAAATCATAGATGAAAATAAAGATAAACATGTATATGTTGAACCAAAAATTGAAATGAGTTTTATACTAATCCTTTTTAGTAAAGGAAACTTAACTTCAGAAATTATTTTCCAAAAATTCAATAAAGTGTTTTATGCAGCATTTGAAGATTTTGATCTTCTTGGAGATCTAACAACTCCATTTCAAATTGATATGTTTCTTTCCTGAAATTAGACAACCATCACTAATAATATCAATTAAAAAAGGTTTTACTAAAAATGCTAATGATGATTTAAGAGCATGCAAATCTTTAAACCTGTTTTGAAAGTCTTCGAATAAATTCTGTAGTTTTGCCCGTTATGATTCAATCTTATGATTATCGTACTGAATCATAGGATTATGATCATCATACTGAATTGTAGGATTAGGATTATAAATCACATTTTTCATTTAAGAAAAACGATAAAAAGTTTTTAAGGTAAGATCTTTCTGAAATAGAGCAATTTTTTTTGAAAACTAAATATAGTCTGAACAAGATCAGATATATATACATTTTTTCCCTGAAGTGACTAATTCAGATTTTGTAAATGTTGCACTACATCAGTTAAAAATAAAAGATCTCGCAAAAAATAAAAGATCTTGCAAAAAATTCACATCATCAAAGATTTCAAATGTCTTTTGCTTTTCAAGCAAAAAAGGTTTAATTGGTTCTAATAGTTCTACAAGCCTATAAAGAACGCCACTAACTGAAAGCCACCTTACAGCACAGTAAAACAACAAGTCATTTGGTTTGTCAGCAAGATCCAATTCACTAATGAAAATTTTAAACTGTCAGTGATTTTTTGCGTTAGATCGAGTATAATTTACAATCTCCAAAAATGATTCAAAAACAATTGGAAAATTAAAATGCTTTGCTGCTAAATGGTCTCAATGAATCATACAATGAACTGGGATAAACTCTGGATATGTATGATTACTTTGTAGTAAACCAATAAGCCCAACATGTTTTCCAATCATTGCATTGGCTTTCACCAGAACAGTGTCAAGGGCTTCTTTTAAATCAATTCCACGAGGTGTGTCTTTAGCTCTACTAAATCTAGCAACACTTCTTTCTCAAGTACATCTGATGTTACATATCTAACAAATACTGCCATTTGAGGTTTATCTTGAATATTTGTTAATTTATCCAATGCTAAACTGCATGCTTCAAAATTTTTTAAGTCATTTAACAAATGCTGTTCAACTTTGAAGCTGATCTCAGATATTCTTCTTTCAGTTGTATGTTGTGAAACAAAAATATTTGAAATTAACCTTTAAATTCTGCTATTATTAGGTTCTTATATCACATCTGAGATCACATTTAAAAGATTTTGTTTTACAATGTGATCTCATCTGTGTAAGGATGTTTACTTGCAATATTCCAAGCTATAATAGAACTTGCTTCCGTTGTAATATTTGATTCTTTGCTGGAAGATGAAATATCCATTTGTTGATTTTAAATATTGTTTTAGGCAACTCGATTTTATTTTTTCTATGACATGAACTTAATGAGTATTCTTCAGAAAAACACATATGTTTTGTTTCATAACGATGTTTAACATTACATGTCTTATTATGAGCAAGTTCGATATTGCAAATTAAACACAGATTTTTTTTTTTTTTTAATATATCCATATTTTTCTGTCCAACCACCATGAAATAATGTGTCATCTTCAATTTTTCTTTTGTTACTTTTATTGTGAAGTGCATTATTGTCACCTTTTGCTATTTATAAATTCAATTATAAATCCACTTTTCAGTCAATAGTATGTCTTCCTGCTATGTATAATTTAATTTTTTATTTTTAGTTAATCAATAAAACTTGAAAAGAGCCACAATGACGTTCTAAGAGCTGCTATTTGGCCATCCCTGGTCCTTTTTGGCTCTTGGTTCTATAATAAACTGAAGCAAGCATGCATAACCTTATTACCTCTTTCTTGTGAAAAATTTAAAGAAATTAAAACTAAATGTATAAAAAAAGGTAAGTGAACAGAAAAAAAAGAAGGGGGAAAAAAAAGAAAAAAAAAAAAAAGAAGTGTAAAGTGAATGAGAAAAGCTAATCTTTAATTAATTGCTTTTTAATAACTTATTGTCCAGGAATCAGAAACAGAGCAAATTTCAGATTCAGAGTTGAAAATTATAAAAAATTGATATATAGTAGAAATACCAGTGGTCAGCCATGTTATTATAGTTTGACGTTTTGTTTTAAATCCACTATAAATAACGCCATAAATAAAATTAACCAATAGGGCTGTCTCAAAATATATTTCATACAAATAAGATATATTAAGTAAAAATATTATTGGTTGAATCTATTTATAGTGGATTTAAAACAAAACTAAAGGCACACTACTTCAGCATGGCTGACCGCTGATATTTCTACCCTAAATAATATTAAAACTGAAAAATTTACTTTATACTTACTTTGATAATTTAAATTCATTTGGAAATAAAAAAAATAAAATTTTTTTTTATGCCTGTGTGCTTGCCAGGGTTATACAAATTCGATATAAATTACAGATTATTTACAGATTTTAAATATGGTATATAAACAGTAGGTTGTCCTAGATAAAAACCTTTTTTGTCCGCAGGATACTTCTCAAGTTTTTCCCATTCTCTTCAAGTCCTTTGAAGTTAAAAATCAATGGGAAAAAAAAATCAGTTGTCAAAAAGTGCTTTCTGTAAAACTTGAAAAAATTGAATTTTTTGAAAAAAATTTTGTCAATTTGGGATTAGTTAGTAAGGAAATTTTTCTCATCTTTTTATTTATTTATTATTAAACTTATTTATTATATTATTATTATTTATTTTAGTTGAATATTATTAGCCTGATGCGTGTTTTTATAAACATATTTATTTTGAAACAGGTTTGGGTATGCTTATGCCAAATTTTATGAGGCTCACAAACATGCATAAACTTCTGATACATAAATATTTTTGCTTTGCAAAAACACAAAAACACGATAACTTTATTTAATGATTTTTATGCAACAAATAAGCACTAAAATTCTGATATTAATAGATTTTTGCTGATATTACGCAAAAAAAAGTGTAATTTAGAGTTAGGCTCAGCAATATACTCGTTAGAGAGGATATTCAGTTATTTTAAGACCAGAAAGAGGATAGGAAAATGTATATTACAACAGAGGCAGACAGAATTTAAAATATCTGTTAAAAACAGACAGGCTTGGCAGTGGAGAATAAATAATATATAAAATGCAGAATTGGAGAAAGAATAAATAAAGAAAAACCTGGCTCTAAGTGAGGTTTTTTTAGATTCTGATGCTGGTTCCTCTGCATTAGACTCAGAAGATGTATTTTTTACAGATGAAGGTTCTGTTGATGAATTAATTCAATATTCTTATTCAACATAAAAGCCAAGGCAAACAAATGGTTATAAAATAAAAACTTGGTTAAATTTACATTAAACTAAATTAAAATTCAATTGGATCAGAAATATCATTAATTTTTATTATTTAGATAATGATAATTATTAGTCCTGATGATCTGGTGGATTGTATGCCTGTAGCATCTGCTCGTTATAGGGTTAGAATCTGACTTCAAACCATGATCATTGCAGCAATATGCAATAAATCAGGTGTAAATCTTGAAAATATTCCCGCTTCCAAAAGCTCTTTTCATCAAAAGAAATTCAAGAAGATTGAAGATCTAGGTAAGAGTTATTAGTATATAAAAAAAAAGCTATGATAGATAAAGATTTAATTACGTAAGTTATAAAGTTATTTTGATTATTAGGAGACCAGATAATATATATACATATATATATATATATATATGTATATATATATATATATATATATATATATATATATATATATATATACATATATATATATATATATATATATATATATATATATATATATATATATATATATATATATATACACACACACACACACACACATATATATATATATATATATATATATATATATATATATATATATATATATATATATATATATATATATTTAAGATAATGGAAACTTTAAAGGGAAAAAGAATTGTCCTGCACTTCGACAGCAAAATGATCAAAGAAGTTGAGGAGAATTTGAATATCACTGTTGAAAGAATATCTGTTAGTATTACTTTACCAGATATTGATGACACAAATAATATCCTCCTTGGAGTGGTTAAAGCTGAAAGCTCAAAAGGAGTTGACCAGTCAGATGTAATCTAAAATCTTCTAGAGTATTATAAAATTGTCGATCAGTTCTTTGCCATATGTTGTGATAACACTGCTTCCAATACTGGAGTATTTATTGGCGCCATTCCATTTTCACAATTATTCTAAACATCCCTTTTACATGGTTTATCTGCAGGCAACACATGTTGGAGTTACACATTTCTTATTTTATAGAAACTCTCACTGGAGAGAAAACCAAAGGGCCCAGTAGAGCACTATATATAAGATTGCAAAAATCCTAGCCATTAAACTAGGAAAAGTTTTTCTTGTCAGCATGCAACGGCATACATGGTACTTAACAGAGCAGTTAGTTATACTGCCCCTAGCTGACAATGATGTTAGCAAGAATATAAAGCTGACAAAACTTAACAAAAAAACCAACTCAAAAATGTTAAATTTTTTAAAGGGAAACATATATTCTGAAGAGAGCTCCTAAATAACGTATTTTTTTACTAAGAAATGATTTTTTTATTAAATGAATTTTACATAAATCACTTTTAAATAAACAAAAATGCATTTTTAATTGTTTTAAGCCTATTTGGACTATTGAGAATACGAAAAGCTTGAGAGATTTTTTTTTTTTTTTTGGGATACCCTAATAGACAGGGAAGAAAAAAATAAGGTTGCATGATTAAAAATAAGTAAAATTTATAAAAATCAGTTGTTGAAATTAAATACTTTAAATGAAAAACCAACAAGCTAAAACATCCCTATATATATGCAAAGATATATACATCCCTATATATATGCAAAGATATACACATATAACTCTACATATATACAAAAATATATAGATATACACACATTTATACAAGGTTTATTTAAATATATTTTATTTTCCTATTTTTTATTAAACATAATTTTAATGTGTATTTTAAATTTAACTAAACATTTACTAATTTCAATTTCTAAATTACTATACTCAATTTCTTAATTACTAATACTCAACTTCTAAATTACAATCAGCATATAAAATATATTTGGCAATGGCTTTATCAATATATTAAAATGTTAGCAAATCTTATTTAAATTATAAACAATATATATTACAAATAATATTTTTCCAAACACAGAGTTATAGTATAGTTTTATAACTTACACAATTTACAAAATTACAAAGTTTGTATGACTAAAAGTAATCGATGTTTCAAAAGATTAACTAGGAAATTATGGCAATTTAAAGTATTCTTTACCGGTGCTTCGTGATCGTGAAGAAGAGCAACTTGAGAGATCTCTGGTTTATCAACTACCAGTGTTCCACTTGTTGATTGTGTCATTTTTTCTCTAATAAAAGTATAAAATAATTTATGAATACAAAATAAAGAAACACACAAAAAAACATAGCCAATTAAATACAATCTTACTTAGATGGTTTGATGGACATTATGTAAACATCTTTAGATGCAATTGCTAACAGATGATGAGTTCTAACACAAAATAAAAAACCTAAACTCTACAAATCAATAAACAAACAAAACTGAAAAAACAAAACAAAAAAAACCCAGCATTTTAACTTTTTATTACCTGCCAATATTTGGTGCAAAAGCAACATCATGTACTGCTTCAGTTACACTCATTAAAGTTCCAACTTTCATCCATTTTCTTGATAAAGCAATAATGCAAAAAAGCTTTTTAAAGTCATTTAATTATTTGTTTCACATGACAAAATTCAACACCTTTTAATCATTAATTACATATTTTTTTAATGTGCTATAATATATAGGCATTGAATGCGATTGTTATCGGATTAAAATGAGTAAACAAACATTAGATTGAAAAAAGCTTTTTTTATTGTCATAAGTTGACACTTTAAAATTGTTTCACCAGTGTTTCTCAGTCCTTCGTTGAGTTTTGTGGCAATATAAACAGACTCAATCTAATAAAAGAGAAGCTGAAAGTGGAGAAAGAAAAGGAAATAAAGATAAATATAAAAAAAAATCTATCTATCATTTGCTTCATCATAGAAAAATCTATCATTTGCTTCATAAAGGCAACTTTTTAACTGAGAAAACCAGTGCATAATTAAAGACAAAAAAGACTAGAAAGGACACAATTGCCAAGTTGCCAATATTTTTAATAGTCAAATAGTGGGTGTGGCTAAAAAATTCAAGTAATAAAACTGAGAAACTTGGTCTTAAATTTCTTATTTAAAGGCAATCCTGTGGTTTGAATAGTATATCATAAATTACTTGGAAAACTTTGAACGTGGATTTGTATATAAAAGATTGCTTAGAGTAACACCTTTTGCCATTTATTCAAAAGTATGATATGCCCAAAATGTTTTTACTTGGTTTGGCTACAATCCACAACTCCCAGAAGTCTCTAAAATTGCACGAACAAAATGACTTTGAATTTGCACCTAAAGAAGTAAATCCTCCAAATTATCCTGAACAGCAAGTTATTGAAAGTTATTGGTCAATTAAAGAAAGAATTAAAAAGCAATAAACTAGCTTCAGATAAAAAAAGTAACACAAAGCGAAAATCAGCAGATGATGTCAAGTAATTGCTAAAATAATTGCAAAATAACAATATTTAAAAAAAGGTCTGATAAAAAGTGTAAAAATTTAATGAAATAAATAATTTAATTAGCTTATATCTGCTAATTATACAGCTTATATCTGCTGAGTAGTTTTTAAGTAATTAACAATTAATGGGTGCTGAACTTTATTGTGTTCAATGAACAATAGATAATGAACAATAGATAATGAACAATATACTTATTATTGAACAACATACTTATTATTGAAGAACATTTTTATGCTTCAAAATTTTTTATATTAAAAAATATAAAATAAAGTTTTTAAATCAAATTTTGAATCAGTACATTTTGAATCAGTACATTATATACTACTTATATAGTAAATATTTATAACTACTATAACTAATGTGAAAATATCAAATATTATATGAATATTGAAACATTAATATATAGAAACCTTGCATTATTGTTATACTCATGTATCTCAACTTTTCCACCAGCATTTGGGCTTGTATCATCACTTCCGACTGCTAACATAGGAGCATGTGCTCTATTTTTAAAAAAATATATATATAAATCCTTGTAATTCCACACAACAGCAATCATATAGGTTATGAAAAAAGTAAAAAAAGAAAAAAAAAATTGATAAAAAAGAGTAATTTTTATAATTTTTTTTAGAGCAAAAGATCAACATTGAAAAAAAAAAGAAAGAAAAAATTTAATAAAGTATTAATTTAAAAAAAAAAAAAAAATTAAGTCCCAAAAATATATATTATATATTTAAAAAGTGAAAATATAAAGTTAAAAAAACAACAGTCAAAAACTTTTACAATGTGAAGCCATTCTAAAAATTGATAAAATTAAAAAAATGTGTTAATCAACATTAAATCAAGTGAAATTGTAATGTTGAAAAATAGTATGGAGTCTTTTTGTTTAAATATAGCAATAGTAAATCTTTCAATTAAACATTATTTCTTCAAAAGAATTTAAATCTTCATAAATATAGAAATAGTAAATCTACCAAACTTTATGACTATGAATAAAAAAAAATAATTATTGGTGTTCTTCGTTGCAACAATATTGTGCAATGGCTTGCGAAAAACATTATTTTATAATTAAACGACATTTGTTGTTTTTGCTGAAGTTTTGTAATTGTAACTTTATTTCGCTATGCAATTTATTTATAAAATTGAACTCGCAATAAATGTGAAATAGTGAAACTTACGAAAAAAAATGAAAAAGTGAAACTTACGAGCTTGTGTTACTATTTCAAGCTACTATTTTAAAACCTTTTTTACTTTTCAATCTTTAAAATTTCTTTTGATGACACAAATTATTACATGATGGTTAATCTATAAAGATCATCAATCAAAATTTAATACGTTTTTTTTTTGAGAAATGCATTATCGATTTATTTGTTTTCTCGATTTGCTTGTGTATCAAAAAAGAAATCCATTTACACGAATGCCCACCAGTGAAAAAGAAATATATATATAATATAAATATTCAAAATAATACTCTTTAAATACAAGCAATGATATATTAAATTAAAAATAAATCAAATATACAATTCTTAATAATAATTCATATACACTGATTAAAATAATATAAAAATATATAATACTTAATATATCTTTGAAAATCATAGTTTAATTTGCTGTGTCCTGGTGAAGCCAATTTAATTTTGAATTGACTTCATCTTCATCTAATAAATGTTACAGACAGTATTTTTTTAATTTAATTTTTTTTTTAGCGCTATCCAAATAATATATGTAGCGCTGAAGGGGAGTAGAAGAGGAAAAGGACCCTACACATTCCTGAAACAAATTTTAAATTTGGGGAGAGAAGAAGGATTAGAAAATATTTTGACAAATTCTCAACTTTGTCAAATGCTGTATAAAATTTATTCCTGGTTAACAACCTGTGTGCGTGTGTGTGTGTGTATATATATATATATATATATATGTATATACAGAAAACATACATGATATATCATGATAGATCCTGATAAAAATCTGTTCAAAAAATATTTGAAGGTTTAGTGGTTGCAGATATACTTATATAATAATTATACATGCATTTTTGCTTATGTAATAATTTTTGCATATAATACAGAAAAACAAAAATATAGAAACTAATGTTTTTAAAACACTCAGCATCGGCTGTTTTACCAAGACCAAAGCAGATACATTGGGTAAATGGTCAACGAATCAGCAGGCTGATGCCGATGCACCCCTCTTTTATATATATATATATACACAAACCTTGGAACTAGGGTTGGCATTCGGCAATGCCGACCTTAAAGTGTTTGAGGTTGGCAAAAAATTGCCGACCTCGTTTCTATGTCTTATGGTAAGACTTTTGTATCAAATTTTATATATTTATATATATATATATATATATATATATATATATATATATATATATATATATATATATATATATATATATATATAAATAAAACAAGTTAAATTAATTTCTAAATCTTAAATACCCCTGATTAGGCACCTATATATTATATAACTGTAATGTAACAAAATATTTTAAAAAATTCAATTCCAATTAGAAATCTACAAAAAAAAAACAACATCCAATTAGAAATTTGAATATTCATAAATTGTTGCATTTGTAATAGTTTACTAATTATACAATAGAAACAAGAACTCATTGAATAAAAAATGTTTAAAGGGAACTTAAACCTCCAAGATATGTTGTGTTCATATTAAAGAGAATGATAAAAAAAAAAAATGTTTGGGTTAAAGTATTTTGATTAAAACAAAAGAATATATGCATACCAAAAAAAAACTAACTTTTTTATTTTAGTTGAAGCTTGCCTTATCCGATTTGTTGTCGATCAACTAGTTAGCCACAATCTACAGACTTGATTTTTTTAAATTTATTCAAGCGCGTTTTATTCCTATGAGTTTCAGTACATGACATCATTGATTTTTGTTTGTGTAAAAGATCGATTATGTAAACTATTATTGAGCAATTGTTGGCTTTATAAATCCATCTTGCTTTTCTTGTCTGTAAAACTAAAAGCTAGAAGTTATTGCAACCTCTTTCACAATTCTTTCTATAGATTGTTCATGTACAGAAAATTCTGAAACATCTATTGAGGCTTCTAAGAACTTAATAAGTTCTTCTTTACCAAGTTGGCAAAGAAATTTGTAGGCTAAGGCTTATATTAGTTAAATTAGGCTCCTAATAGTTACTACTAATGATCATAGTAATAAGTTCCTATAGTCACTACTCCAATCAATCAGTTTAATAATGATTTCAGCATTGATGTTAAATTTTGGAATTTTCTTTATCTAACTTTCTTAAGTAAAAACTTAAACTTCGTTATTGAAAGTAGTCTTTACATATCTCCTCCCCAGGTCTTAGAGCTATTGCTTTTTAACAACAAAAGTGTCTGCATAATTTGCAAAATTAAAAGTCTAATATTTCAAGAACTGTATGGAATTGGACAATTAAACTTTCAGTTTTTAGAATATTCATAATTCCTATAACATATGTTAAAACTAGTAAAATTAAACACATCTTGTAATCATTTTTTGTTTTTTCTACTGAATTGACAAGGAAGTATAAATATATAAAAATTAAACTTAAACGCTGTTGAAAAAAATTAAAATTATTTAATATTGCATAAAAGTTTATTTTAAAATAAAAAGAGTAAAAATATAGAACAAATGAATTAAAAAATACAGAACAAGTAAAAAATACCTTGATGGATTCCAAGATATTGAACTTGCACTGGTTATTTTGCAGGTAATAACGTGCTAAAATCAATATTTTTATTTCTGCTCAGAATTCTGTTAGAACCAAGTTTAACAAAATTATTTAAGTTTAACTTAAGTTTAGTTCAAAGTAATTTAAGTTTAAAAATTGTGACAATAAATACATAACAAACCTGAACAGACCAATGACTAAGATTCATAACATCTGTAGCTTCATATATTCGAACAACACCATCTTTATAACACATAGCCTAATAAAAAGTTATATTAATAAAAAAAAATACTGTAAATGAGAAATTGTAGTTATTATCAAAGTTGCTGCAGACTGGTCACACTTCAAAATATTTATGGGCTCAATAAGAAAGACATAAGATTTTTTGACCAATTTTTTGAGTATATAACAGATTAAAACTAACAGCATATAATAAATCCTTTTATCTATTTAACAATTTAAACTTAAAAAAAGCCAAAGCACTTGGACCGGACCAGAGTATGTCTGGACTGAAGTCCAGTTGTAACATGACTTGTTCAATATGATTACCTAAACTACATTCCAATACACTGACAAGCTTTTTGAGGATTAAATTATCTTTTATTTCAACATGTAAATAAAAAAAATATACCACAAACAACTATATTTGTATTGAAAACAATAATAAAAAAAAAAGTATACCAATAAAAGTCCAAGGTGCTTGGGAGAGAACTTTATATCAGTAACTGAGTTACTACTGTCAACCAAAGAAGCTCGTTGAATCTTTAGAAAAATAATCAAAAAATCTTTTTTTTTTTGTAACAAGAAAACAAAAGCAACAAAAAATTTAAAAAAAAATCTTTAAAAATTACAACATGTATTTTAGTACAAAAGTTTAACAAAACAGAAAAGAACCACATCGAGAACTACAAAAGAAATAACCACATAGAGATTTACAGTAGTCACTTAACTTATGCTAATGCAGCCTCTGTACAGTAGGGTACATAAAAAAAAATTAGGTAAAAAAAAAAATATTCAAAGTTTGTTCCTTTTTTTTAGATTTTTAGAATTTTTTTATTTTCAACTATAAGCAATGCTAATAGTTAGGTATGAGAAAAAAAAAAAAAAATACTGGTGATTATAATTATTAAGTAACCAGGGTTAAAATTTGACTAGTGAAAGGTTTGATAAAATACAGCCAGGGCCGGGGCCAGGTTGTGACTAGGGCTGCATAGACATTTATACATCCTAAAATATATTTTAATTTTAAAATTCATGTTATATTTTGTATTTATACGCATATAACTGTTAAACATCCAAATCACTCTGGCTTCCAATGATAAAGTTAATTCTACAGGTTTTTTTTCAGACAAGATTTCCATCATGGTCTTAAAAAAGTGTTCCAGAACTCTTTTCAATTTTTGCTTAACTATTGAAAAGTGCTAAATAAGTGGTTCCAATTTTTAAAAACTCTAGAAAACACTTTGACCTCTCCGGCTATCTTAGGATTAGTCTTCACTCAGTTATTAGTTTCATTATATAAAGTTTTTGAGATTATTAAATCATTTCTTTATAACTGCAGTAATAAAATTATTCTTGAAGGCCAACACTCTTCTTCGTTTCGAGTAACTTTACGGGTACCACAAGGTTCTATTTTTGCTCCTGTATTGTTTCTTATTTACGATAAAGACCTTTATTTTACATCCAAAGTGACTCTATTTGGTGACGATTCAACTTTATACTCATCTTGACAAAAAGTATTCACTTTTTGATTGCTTAGAACAAGCTGCCAATTTTTAATCTCTTTTCTGTAAAAGTCTAAGATTTGCAGTGGTTTGTGGATTTTAAGTCTTGACTTAAAATCCACAATTTTTTGTTAGACAAAAAAACTCATTTATTTATTGCAAAAAAATATTGTAATATTGTTGGCTTTCCTATAATGAGGAACAAGAACCTTCTTAATCTCAGACAAAATCTAAAAGCACATTGTAAGTGTAATTAGACCTGCTTTTTTGATCTGCCAAGCCTGAGCCACTCCCATTGTTGTAAGTTTGCATTTCTCTCTTTTTTCTACAAATACTATCATGGTCAATGCTCAAACGAGCCAGCTCTATTACAATAAACCAAAATTAATTCTTGCTTGGCTTCATATTCAACAAGTAGCATCCATTTACTGTATCTGTTCTTTTATGCTATAAAAACTTTTATTAATCCAGTTTTTTTCCTTGCACAATAAAATAACCTTATAACTCTTACCCATCTTCATGTTTTCCTTTTTTTATACAACCTACAACTTTTTAAGTCTTCAGTTAACCGTTTCCTAGCTTTTTAACCCTATCCTCTATTTTAAAGTAACTCATAACTTTAAAGTGGTTGCTTGCAACCTTGTTGGAAGTAAATTAGAGTTTAAAAATATATAAATATATGCCAGTATTTAACAAATAGTAAATTTATAAAATAATATAAAGTATTATAAATTTTTTTCCAGCCCTGGCTACCAACCCCTGCTAAATCTTATAATTTTACTTAAATATATTGAACATAATAGTCATAACACAAATATTAACTTATATAAGACTTACCCATTGACTTGTTCGTCCAATTTGCACTGAACTTGCTTCTCCAACTGAAAAAGAAATGAGTCCAATTAAAAAAAATTATGTTAAATGTTTCCTGGTCATCAGGGCTGGCTCGTGCGAAGTGTGCGAGAACACAGACACAAATTTTATTTCTAAAGTTTAAATTTTTACAATTTAAACTTTAGAAATAAAATTAAAAAAAAATACCATTTAAATGTTATTATAAATAACTTTGAATCATTAATTTTTTGTAAAGTTTTTATATTATGCTTAGGCTGTTAAATAAAATACTTTAAATAAAACAAATTACTATTTAACGATTATCAAAATAAAGACATTTTACTTAAATAAACAAAGAATATGTAGTTTATATAAGTTTTATGAATAATGCACATGTTTAAAAACATAGTTTTGAAAGTGGGTATTTTTTGATGTTTTTATTTTTAATATTGAATTTATAAAAGATTTTCTTTAAGTTACTTAAAATTTCCATAGGAGTGAATATATTTGCAAATTCAAAACTTATTATAAATCCAAAAAAGATATTGTCTGATTGGCAAAATATAATAGAACGAGGAAAAAAAAAAGCAGAAGCTTTCGAAAAGCAGAAAACTCTTTAAAATTACCTTCAAACATCTGTAGAAAATGACATTAAATATGAGAATTCAAACATCTGTAGAAAATGACATTAAATATGAGAATTCAAAGAAAAATAAGAACAAAAGTTTAAGTAAAAAGCAAAATGTTTGATTGGCAAAATAAACTAAAATAAAACAAAAAAAAAAAACAAAAAAAAAAAAACAAACACAGAAACTTTGTTGAATAATGTGTTCAATTAGGATTCTCAACTGCTCTGTTTAAACAGTTTTTTGTATTTCTGTCATCCCTTGAATTTCAAAGATCTTTAGAAATTATGAAACTTTTTTTCAAAACATCATGTTATGTATAATTTTTTCAGTGCGCCTATAAATGCTTACCAAATATTTAAATCAAAATGTTGCAAATTAACAGTAAAGTTGTTAGTACTACAATATAAGAAAGTCATGCTAATGCTGTTTGTTCTTTAAAATTGGAGTTAAAAGAAATTTATTGGGCATTGAAAGAAGTTATAGTCATTGAAAAAGATTCCATTACTAGACCAACTATTGTGCCACTTACATCAAAATTAGACAGTTTGAATTCATATGTGTTATAGTTTGGCACAATGCATTAACTGAAATTAATTGTACTATTACAATATCAAACTGTAGACATGAAGACTGATGCAAATGCATTAAAGAAAACAATGTACTTTTTATTTAATAAACACACTGATGATTCTTACAAAATTTCAAGGCCAAAACTCTAGCAAATGATGCAAATTTGACTGACATATCCAGTTCTCTTCACGCATAAGAGCTAGAATAAAAAAAATATTTTTTGATGATAAACCTTTTAAAAAAGATAGTGACTTACAACTAAACCAAAATATATTAAAAGGATTTTTGATGTACTCTTTAAAACAGCTAAAGATTCAAAAAGTGGAACAATTTGAAGGCTTTTTAAGTACACTAGAACCATTTGAGTTTTCTAAGTATTGACTCATGCTGAATTAAAAGCTGTGTATTAAGAGGATTTGTTTCTTGAAACTAATTTGCTACCACAGAAAGTAGATGAGAATAAATCACGAGAATCTGTGCTTAAATGGATTTATGATAACCTTAAATATGCTTTAAGAAATTCTAAGTTTCCTAATGTTTGTATTTCACTACAAATTTTATTAACATTTATGATCAACAATGGGCCAAGAATATTTAAATGGTTTATCAATAATTGAAAATAAAATTGGTGGATACTAATACTATAAGATTAAATTTTGCTAAAGTCAAACATTAAATCAAAAAAAACTAAAAATATGTGCAAAATCAATAAAGTTATTTAATATTTATTATTTTATTATTAAAAGTAATTTAAAGTTTTTGAAAACAAGTTTAAGTTCCATTTTAAAAGCCGAATTTCTTACTAACTTATTCTCCCACACATAAAAAATGTTAAATGAGCCTGCCCTGCTGGTCATACATGTCAAAAGATTTTTATTTGACATACATATAAAAAGATTAATTTGAGGATTATAATCCCCCAGAAGTTCTAGGTGTAAAATATGAAGAAAAAAAAGCAATAACTTATAAATATTTGTATTAGTTTTGGTAATATAAACCACAACTAATATAATTAATAGGATACTATTCAATTTTTTGGCATATCTCTTTTCTATCTGTTTATAATACAATTTCCTTATATATATTTTACTCCTATTAATCAGGATATCCAATCATTGTGGTTTTTTACTGGTACTATTGTATAATATATCTGTTTGCGAATATTTCTTTTACAATTGCTAAATAAGAAATGTGCAGTTTTTAACTTATTTATTTTATTATTACTTATTTTGTTTGCAGCTCAGACAAGTTACCAAGACAACATACCTAGTGCAACCAGACAAGTTACCAAGTGTAACATTTTAAATTACAATTGTACTATTTGTTTGCAGCTCAGACAAGTTACCAAGTGCAACATTTTAAATTACAATTGTACTATTTGTTTGCAGCTAAGACAAGTTACCAAGTGCAACATTTTAAATTACAATTATACTAATTTATTAGTATAATTGTAATTTAAAATGTTGTTTTAGTTGTCTTAGTTGAATAAATAAAATTGCTGAAAGTAGTAGAAAGCGTGGTGACACTATACAAAAACTGAAAATGGTTTACAAGATAGGAGTCTGATGAATTTGCAACTTCACAAAGCTTATGTAAGCAGTTACACATGCAAGGATTAAACACGAAGTGATATAGAAAAGTTTCCAACAACTAACAGTAGTGAACCCAAGTGGAATAGACTATCCTATGACCATATTTAGTTTCTTTTATTGTAAAGAGTGTATTCCATTTGAGCTTAAACATTCAGAATCGTAGAATACTTTTAGAGAGTGCAGAAGATAGGATAAAAAAAATAGTTCAAGTTTGCTAAAAACTGTACACACACACACACATATATATATATATGTGTGTGTGTGTGTGTGTGTGTATATATATATATATATATATATATATATATATATATATATATATATATATATATATATATATATAATTAATATTATTGTTTGTAATACTTCAAAATAAAAATGGTAACAACACAAAGCAGCAACCACGTTTTTGTTTTGATTTTCTTAAAACACAACTTTACCGCAAGCAAATACGATTAGTATTTTATTGTTTAAAGAACATAGCTCAACACAAAATTAAAAATCAAAAATTTTAATTTTTCTATTACTATATAATGATATATATTTTATTGTTCAATAATATAAATTTTTTTAAATTATGTATAATTTTTTTTCTAAAATAAATATTGAAAATCTTGAAAAATAAGAAATTCTTTTTATTTTATGAGAAAATTTATTTTAGTTTATGCTTTTGTTTAATTCGGTGTTTTAACTTTTTTTAACATTTTCGCGTTTTCGCTCTTAAAATGGTGCCGTTATTGACATAGTTTAAACATAAAAGTTTTTATAATGTAGTTTCATTTAGCAGTTCATCATCCTTTTTTTAATCTGTCTGAGGACAGGATATTACAGAGTGATTTCTTTATTTACATACAATATAAACTGTATAAAAATAAAAAACTTTATTTATTATTAAAGAAGTTTATATCTGTTTATTACTATATAGTAATTGTATTGCGTTTTAATTCATTTAAGAAAAATGTTTTTGGGTTTAAATTAAGTTAATTAAAGTCCAACAATAATAATAGCTATTATTATTGTTGGGTCAGCGGACTTTCTTAAATTTATTTTGTCAACATTACGATTGTTAAAAACCGTTTATGGGTTTATTATTTTCTCATGAAAAAAATATCATAATAAGTCTCAAAACATCTACTTTGTTTTCAGAACAATATTATTACTATGCAAAATACTAATATAATTGTGGTCAAAGTCGAAGACTTTAAATCAAGTGATTAATAAAATTTGATTTGTGCTTACATAAATATTTTAAATGATTGTGGAATTTCTTTAAAATGTAGAAACAATTAAAATTTGCCAAAAGGCCCATATTTAGATGAAAAAGTGAAAAGCCCATGCGGGAATCCCGCTTAGCCTCTGAGGCCACCACGCCTCTGTTCAAATCACATTTCACTATCTTTCATGCTACAACTTATTATTATAAACTTTATGCTCAAAATATAATAAGTGTACAGAAGAAAAAGTAAAATCATAAAATATTAGTTTTTCCCTACTTCAAAGTCACATGGTTAAACAACTGGGAGACTGTGTAAATATTAGACATCACTATGATCGGTTGAAATTTGGACGATTTTAAATCGAGTTAAAGATTATAAATATCATAAATTTATTAATGAATTATTATAAATATTAAAATTATTATAAATTTTGAATTGTCAGACAACATAACCAATTGTAATGACTTTCTTTTTATAATGATGACATAATTGATTTTTATTTATATAAATAATTTTTATTTACATAATCTTTATTTCAATAAAGTAAGTATAGCCTTAACTTTACAAAGTGAAAGTAGTTTTTTGTAAAGTACCTGTCATAGTCTCCATAATTTTACTTTGCGCCACTTTTTTTGTAAAATTAATCAATAAATCTCAGAAATTTTTAACACTATTTTTACATTTGTCTCTACTCATCAATATTCCCTTCACAATTGCCCAGATAATTCGCAGCTCAGGACAGTTTGGTGGATTAGCATCTTTTGGAACAAAATAGACTTTTTTCTTATACCACTGAATTACTTTTTTGGAAAAGTGGATTGATGCCAGATCTGGCCAAAATAAGGATGATTATTTGTGCTTTTTAATTAGAGGAAGTCATTTATTTGTGTTTTTTAAATAATCCAATTGCTTTGATTTCTCCATCAAGCGACCTTTTTGGTATTTTTTCTTGTAATATTCTTTCAGATTTTCTTTTTTGAATATTCTTTAAATAAAAGCATTATTGCATTTAAACTTTGCAGCTAAATCTTGTTGTGACTGAGTCGGATTTTGAAGAATTGAGTCAACTATTGATTTTGCTCTTTTTTGGAAATAAATCTTGATTTTCCACCACTTTCCGATTTTATTTTACAGTTTTATTTGCCTTATAACATTTTATAACAATTCCAACAGTTGATTTTGGAACTTTACATGCTTTTGAAATCATGAAATATAAGAATTTCTATGTAAGATTTCAATTATATATTTTTGATTTTCTGACTCTTTACTCAACATTGCAAAAACTAATGAGGAGTAAACAAAACTACACTCACACACAAGAAAACTAATTATGCTAGCATCATTATAAAAAAAAAAATCATAACTGATTAAGTGATTTTTGAGAAAACTCAATTTAAAATTGTCCAAACTTCAACAGATCATGGTGATATAACACTAACACATGGCTAAATTAAAATTAATTTTTTATTAACTGAAACAAGGAGCAATAATATCAGCAATATAGCTAAATAAAAATAAATAAAAGCTACCAGCAAAGTAGCTAGATTTTAGCTTAGTGTAAAAATAGTTTTACTATTTTATCTAGATCACACAGGTTCAGTAACTTTAATTCTTGCACATGCTGAGCATAAAATAGAAAAACATTGTTTTCAAAGATTGGGAACAGAATCAGAGCTGGATACAAAGATAACTGACTACTATGTTTTTAGGTTTAAGCAATAATATATTCAATAGAATATATAATAACGCACTCATGTGCAAGCATTTTCAGAAAATAAAGAATAAATAATATTTTTTATTCTTTTATCTTTTCAGCAATAAATAATCCAAACATTATATACGCTTTGTACTTTGTAGAGAGGCATTATTTTTATATACACAATAATCATATTAAAAATAACTAAACAATATATGAAATAAATAAATAATAAAAAAATAATAAACAATATATAATTTATCTACAAAAACACAATATATGAACTATTTATTTACAAAAACATTTAAAGAATTAAAAGTAAAAGAACTTTTTTGTTTTAATATTATAAATATAACGAATATTAAAATTTTAATCGTGAACTAAATATTTATAAATATAAGAAAGACAATGTATTTATTCTTCTATAAAACTGATCACCAAAAAACCACAAAACCAGCTAGCACAACCACAAAACAAGTTAACTTTTTAAAAATATTTGTTACAAATGTTTTAAATATTTTTATTAAACTATACATAGATACAGTGGTGTGAAAAATATTAAGACCATTGTCAAAAAAGTGAATTTTTCTAATATTTCTTATGAAAACACAAACACTATGTCATAAAATGAGCCAAGTTCAGTATTTTGTGGATGCTCCTCTAGCTGCAATAAGTTTTTCAACCCTCTTAGGCATCCCATCAATCAGTCTTGGGCACATGTCTTGTATTCAACGGCGCACATACTGACATTTATTGTCAAGTATCTCAAACATAATACAAACACACTGTAGAAGTCTTAATCATACATTAGATAACATCCTGTAATCACTGGTTACATGTTCACTTCATTTTGCATTCATGCAAAAAACTTAAGCATTGCTACAATGCTCAATACTTATGGACATAAAACAATTACACTAGCAGATAATGTATGATATTAAACATCATTATTACATGAAAAAATATATTAATAAAAAATATGTTAGATTTTGCTTCAACTACGAGCACATGATTGTAAGCTCTTATATAAAAAATGGTGCCTTCCTCCATTGTTCTGTGGTCCAATCTTTGTGATACATGGCCTACTGCAACCTTCACGTTTGTTGAGCATTGGTCAAGAGCAGTTTTTTGCTTGGTCGATATGCTAAAATCCATTTTGTATCAGACAACCCAAACACAACTTGTTGAGACATTGATCTGGTGCTTCTATAGCACACCTTGGAGCTGCTAGCTGGTCTTTCTTCTGTTTTTTCGAAAGTTTGCAAGCAGAACCTGTCTTGCATGTGGCGTCATAACTGGTTTTCAGCCTGAAGTGGAACGTCTTGAAGAGGACGTAAAACCAAAGTCTAATCATATGTTGATGGTAAAAACTGCTGTTTTACTTAATCCACATTTCTTGGCAACAAAAAATTCTTGAATAATTAAAACCAGATTTAAAATCAGAAAAATATTAAACTGTATCACTATCAACAGCAATAATCTAACAAATATTCACTTAAAGGTCATTTGTATCATAGATATTCACTTGTCCGCAACTTACATTTCACAAGGCAAAATATACCAAATAATCACTAAAATACATAATTCTACAATAAAAGTTAACAGATTCAAATCAATAATTTCAATACTCAGCCACACCCGCAGGATGATAAAATAAAGCAGTGCTGCCACTTTTTTAGAATCTAAAAAAAGGTATCAACTAATAAAAAGCCTTTTTTCTTGGTGGTCTTAATATTTTTTACACCACTGTATATTACAATTCGACATTTTAAAGAACCAACCTTGTTCCTCCCATACAACTGCTGTTCGATCAAAAGAGCATGTCGCTATGACTTGACCAAACTCTGGATGTGCCCAAGTGACTTTCCATACAGATCCTGAATGAGTCTAAACTCATTGAAAAGGTAAATCTATAATAATTGAATATACAACTTGTTTCTCCAAGCAAAGAGGCAGAGCCAAAAAGTTAAATAATTAAAAAAAATAAATAAAAGTTATAAAAATAAATAGGAGACTATTTATTTTTATAACTTTATTCACCTTCACCTATGAAAGATAAACTAAAAAAATAATGCACAATAAAATCAAAATAAAAAATCAATAGAAAAATAAATACTTGTTTGTCTCATTAATAAACTTAATTAAAAAAATAAAAAAAATAAAAAACTACCTTCCAGTCAGCTGTGCACACCCATTCCCCATGCTCATCAATATCCCAGATCTATCAAATCAAGATTTTAAGTTAATAATAAGATGGTTATCAAATAAATTCAATAAAATGATTTAATAAAAACATGTTAATATAATCGAAGAACAAGCGCAATGATAAATCACACATGTAAATATAAAAAATTCTATTAGTTCATACAAACACAACAAAAAGTAAAAATGATCAAAAACAATGATTTTATATGGACAATGATAAAGCATGCAAAAAAGATACTTTTACTTTGTGTAAAAAGATAACAAACAAAATAATTATATCAATACAAAAATAACAAACTCAAATAAAAGTAACTTTTAACTTTGACTGTGTGATCAGATGAACATGTTGCCATTCTTCTACCATAAAAATCAAATGAAACATCATGGATGATATCTTTGTGATCAGCAGAAATTAATCTTGTAGTATACATATTTTCAAATAAAAAATTAACTAAACACAACCAGAAAACTAAGCATATTTACTACAGAAGATAAGTTTGAATTTTGTATGACCAACCTCTATGCGATCCTCCTGTGATACATCACAGGAACAAATAAACATTTACTATAGATTAAAACTTAAAATTGGTCAGATGTTTCAAACTTTGATCTAATTCCTAAGAAATTTACAAGTAACATGAGTACAAGTAAAAATAGAGAAGAAAAAAATAAAAAAATAAAAGGGAAATCTAAAACCATATAAGCAATATAAAAGGCAGTCATCAAAAGAGTCCATATCAAAAATCACCATCAATAAAACTTCGAGAAACTAAAAACCAAGTTTGCTATATCTCGATATTTTTTGCTTTATATATATACATAAGTAAAATAAAAAAAAATTTTAAATTAAAAAAAATCTCAATGACTGCTTTTTTATGACTCTGCTACACTAATCAAAACAAAATGTTTTTTTCAGTCAATTTTTGCGCGTTTTCGAGCAATAGCATCTTCTACAGCTTTGAGTTCTTTTAAAAGTTCATCTTTTCTAACAGGGCGTTTAGTGCCTGCCCCAACTGTTATTGGAATCTGTGCAGACACCTAGATCCAAGAAAGAAAAAAAAGAAAATATTATAGATTTCAAATTTTGAAATACAAAAAAGTAATAGTTCTGAAAAATAAATTACTTTTTCTGCAGGTTTTACATTTGTTTGTATTTTATTAAATGGTTGCTTGGTTGCAGCAGGTGCAATAGGTGCTGCTGCTGGGAAACGTGTTTCGCTATCAGTATCACTATCATCAGAATCAGAGTCACTACTATCTGATCCTGAATCTGTGTCAGAATCAGAATCACTATCAGAATCACTATCTGAAGCTGGTTTTCGCTTTGGTGAATCAAACTTGTCATCATTTTTTGGTACACTGATGGAAGAAGCTCTAAATAAGAAAAAAAAATTAACAGAAATAGAATTGCTAATAATGAAAAAATAAACTTTTCCTTAAATACTTTTTTGATTTTGTTATCAAAATTGTTTTTTTTTAAATTATAAATTAGGAAACAATAGTAGATTTTTAAAATAAAAATTTAATTAGTACAAATTTTTATTTAATTAGTAGATTTAATATGAATTTCAAAATTTTTAAAGATGTTTATCAAAAAATTTATAAATTTGAGTTGTGCTTATAACAAAATTTTATAAGTCTTAAGTTATACATTTTTTTTGAAAGTTGTAAGGTGCAAAACTTTTTCAGAAAGTCATAAGTTTCACAATTTTTTTAGAAAGTTGTGAGCTTCAAAATTTTTTCAGAAAGTCATAAGTTTCACAATTTTTTCAGAAATTCTTAAAAGTTTCACAACTTTTTAAGAAAGTCATACGTTTCACAATTTTTTCAGAAAGTCATATGTTTCACAATTTCTTTCAACATAAGTTTAATCAAAAAAAATAATTTTTTGGAGGGAAAAAAAAATTTTAAATTTTGTTTTATGTGAATGTTTCGTGCAAGTGTTTTTTTGAACTGATGTATTAAAAAGTAAAAAAGAAAAAAAATTTCAAGGCGTCAATTAATAGAAAAAAAAGAAAACTTACAATATTTCCCTTTCAATTGGTTTACTTGGAACTATAGGAACCTAAAATTATGAAAATGTTTGAACTTTAACTTTCATTAAAAAATTAACTTTCTTCGAGTTTCACCATACAAAACTTACTTGTCGCTTTTCGAGCAACCTTGGCAAATTTTCAGCAGGTCTTAATGGTTGTTTGACTTCATCTGGCTTACTTTTTCGAATATCAGATCGTTGCAAATCTTTTTGTCTCGAAGACTTGATGTCTTTAACTTTTTTATCATCAGATTGAATTTCTCTATAACATTGTTTATTGCATATTAGAATTAAAAAAAAAAAAAAAATTCTAATTTGATAACAAAATAGTGACATACTGCATTTTATTTGTTTGCTGATTTTGGTTGGCCATTTGTTGATAGTATTGAGCTTTTTGCTTGTTTTGTAAATGTTTCCATTCTTCATAACTAATAAAAAGAAATTCAATTGACAAAATCAATTGTTTAAAAAAATTTAAAAAAATGTTTGTAGATAAAATAAAGTTGTTGCAAAAACTAACCTTAGAGGTTCATTTTTGTCTTGGTTAGGTGGTGCTGGTGGCGGAATAACCTTTAATCTATCTGTTCTTGGTTTATGTTCCAACTCTTTATGCCTAGCTTCATCATTTCGAACAGGTAAAACACTCTAGAAAAATATTTTTACTTAAAATAGTCAATATTTTCTTTTAAAATATCAATGTTATGATTTTAACATCAACAACAAAAAAATGAATTACAAACATCATTATGGAGTAAAATGCTGAAATAATAAAATTTTTAAACTCAAATGTTAAAAGCCACTAATTTTTATAAGTGGATTTACAACCATTGAAGTGTTCTAAAAGTATTAGCAATTATCTAACTTAACTTATCTGTTTAATCCTAACATGCTATAACAAAGTTAAGTTCTTTAAGATTGTTTCATATGGCAAAAGGCTAAATTATCAAATTATTAAAAAAACTTATTGTTAACTTAACAGTTAACAGAAAAGATTTTAAAAAAACAAAAAAAAAAGCATATGCAGAAAAAGATTGCATTGAAAATAAGAAATCGCATGTGGGTGATCAATTCTACTGGCTAATATAAGGAATCGACCTTATATTAGCCAGTAGAATTAAACACAAAGAAAAAATAAAAATTTTGTCCAAAAAAAAATAATTGATTATTTTTTTTTGGACAAAATTTTTATTTTTTCTTTGCTTAAACTTTTACCTTCATAATAGTTCATTACTAAACTTTATAAAAACAAAAAAAAAACTTGAAAAAACGTGCAATTATATTTGATATTTTAAAATTTATTTTTAAATAATTCATTTATTGCAATGACTTCACAAATGGTGGTAAAAACTATGAAAAAAATAAAAAAGGTTAAATGGAAAAAAAAAAGGACAGTTGAAAAGGAAAATGTTATTAGTTACACACAACAACTTAACATAATAATAAAATAAGAACATCAAACTTTAAAGTTAACAATTTTAAAAAAGAAAAATGATTGTACATTTTATATATCTGCTCATTAAAACTGCTAATATTAGTTAGTAATAATGTTATTAACTCACGTGAGCAGGTACTTTTTAAACTGAATACTTTACACTAAGTAGACATTTTATGAAACACTCTTATAAAAATTACATAAAACAAGATTTTTACTAAATATATCTATTCTTTTGATAATTCTCTATATAAGGAGAGGTCCATAAAGTTTATATGTCCAAAAGTTAGAAATTTGGTCCCTCTTAACCCTTTTACCATGCACTTTTTTGTCCTCCCCGGCCAAAAAATTATGCAGTTCCTGTCCCTTAATGATATAAAAAACTTCAAATTTAGAAAAAAATTCTAAATTAGAAAATGTTTCTTAAAATTAGAGCATGTGTACTTAAAAAATGTACTTGAAATTGATCATACTCCAATAAATAAAAATAGAATCAAATAAAAATTAACTTTACATAGAACAAACACTTTTTTTCAGGCACCCTCCTAGTAAGTCCGTAAAAAAAGTGTCTTAACTGAAATAAGTAATATTTAAAACAAAACCTAAAACCTGTTTTTTTTGGACTCAAAAAAAGAGTTGCCTAAAATACGTGTTTGCCTTACTTAAGGTTAATGTATAAGGGATGGCATTTATATGCATAGAGGAACGCTAAGCACCCATTCCATTATGCATATATCCTTTTATGTTGGTAAACTAGGATCTACTGTCAGAAAATTAACTTTTTTATTGGTCAGCTGACAAATTATGGAAAACACCATACCATCTCAAGGTATGGTGCTGTTTTTTTTTAAAAAGTTTTTATGTTTCATCTGTAAGCTCCATTTGTTAAAATTGGGTTAAATGACTGTTCTCCTTATACTTGGAATCAATTTACATTTGTGAAAGCATAGATGTGCAACTTATCAACTGACAAGGTTCTCTTAAACACATTAAAGCTTTTTTTTCATAAAAATTTTAATATATTGAACTAATAATAATACCTTTTTTCCTTCATTCTCTGATGATGACGATGAGCTAGAATCACTTCCAGATGACCCTTACAAAAAAAATGTTAAAAAGAAATATTGAAATAATAAATATTTCAAGGAAATCCAAATAATTTAAACTCAACAAAAATATTTAACCCAATCTAATTTTGAAAGAAGAATCAAAGAAATACTAACAACTTATAAAAGAAACATAAATACAAATTTTTAAAATAAAAACAAAAGTTAAAATAATGTAAATATGTTGCTAAATTATTAAATTAAAATATAAAATAAGTTGCTAAATTGTTAAATTAAAATATAAAATGTGTTGCTAAATTATTAAATTAAAACATAAAATATAAATTATAAAAAATAAAAATAAATTGTTTGATAAAAGAAGATATACCAGAATCTGAGTCAGAATCAGAGCTAGAAGAGTCAGAATCAGAAATTTCTTCTAATCCTGCTTGCTTAGGTGTATCATTCCTCTGTGCAACAGGAACGTGCTGTGCACGCATCCATGGATCATGCCACTCTACAGCATTTATTTTTGAAGAAATTTTTGGAGCAGGAGAATCGCGGGTCAATTTAATACGAGGATCAACAATTACTTGTTTTTCCTCATGCTGTTTGGAATATATCTCAGGCTGGTAAATGGTATCAAAATCTTTCCCAGACCTATCATGTTGCTCTTTTTCTTCACGATCTCTTTTATCTCTAGCTTCTCGTTCACGCTGTCGTTGACGCTCTTCTCGTCTTATTGGATATGAACTTGGTAAGTCATTAGTGTGTGTTCTGCTAATTCTAAACATAACATTTGATATTACAAAAGAATATATATATATATATATATATATATATATATATATATATATATATATATATATATATATATATATATATATAACATGACTACTTTTGAATCTTCATACCTATCACTCATGTATAAATCGTCTTTTACTCTTGCATATCGATCAGACTAAAAGCAATAAAATATTGACAATTAGCAAATAATGTTTAGTAATGATTAATATAAAAGCAATGATAAGCAAGTAACAGCTTATAATATAACTATTATAGAAATTATAGGAAGAATAAAAAACCAGTAAGTTACAGAGTAATTGCTTATTGTTCTAAAATATTTGAACTAATTGGTATTACACTGCTAAATTAGTTTCTCTATTATTATGTACACATAAAGCTGGATTTTGAAGAACCATTTTTTTTCTACTGTAACTCTGGCAGTGTGACACAAGTGTGTTGTGTTATTTGTTAAAACAAATAACAGTTTGATTTTATTTAAATAGAGTAGTTTTTTTTTATGTCATATTTAATTTAAAGTTAACAATATCTTTATTGAACTAATTGGATTCAAAAATCTTTTAAAACCTATTCTTAAAAATTTCCTATTTCTTTATTATTCTTTATTTTGATACAAATTTTACCCACCTACCAAATTTTATTCAAATAAATGGATGCTCTCATATTAAAATATGATTGAAAAACCAAATACAGAAACAACTCAGCTCCTTTAAACTTTATCAATAATCGCATTATCAATGCATGGAACAGCTTATCATATTCCTTAAGTCTACTCTCTGCCAATCAACAGCTTCAAAGTCTTGACAGACTTTAAAGTTGTAACAGCCCACAACTCTATAACTTGACAACCTGCATTTTGTATTATAACAATTATTTTTGTATACTTAATATACTAGTGTGTGTAATTGTATTTATGTATATATATATACAGGGGTGGGCTGCCAAATTTTGAACAACCGGCTTGCTATTATTTAAAAAAAACAAAAAAACAGTAAATGAGTAAAAAAAAAACGGCTTGCCGAGTTTTAAAAAATTTTAACAACCGGCTTGCAAGAGCCAGACCGAGCTGGCTCCAGCCAACCCCTGTATATATATATATGAACTTTATTTTTTTTTTTTAATTGATATTAATACTATTAAGCAACCGGGGTTGAAATTTGACAGAGGCCAGGTTTGATAAAATATAGCTGGGGTCGGGTTTATGCATCCTAAAGTATATTTTTTTAATTCAAAACTCATGTTATATTTTGTATATATATGCATATATAAACATCATTATAATCAACATGATCATCATAATAATCATCACTGCCATAATAATCTTCATGATCATGGTTATGATCGTTAAACATCATCATTATCATTACCATCATCAGGCTTTAGCCTTCCATATTTATGCCGTTTCTCTAATAAAGAATAATCTAGAGCATTTTCTTTCCTTTACTAAAGCTCATTTATGCAATATATAAGGAACTCTCTTCAAATGTTCTTACTCCTACCTTTACTATTTATTCCTGAAGCTGCTAACTCTCTATATGCTGATAATTAAGTCATCTTCTCTAACAAACATTGTTTGATACAAACTTTTTTTCTAATTTGTTCTTATAACTCTTACCCAACTTCCTGTTTTCTTTTTATATGCAACCTACAACTTTTTAAGTCTTCAGTTAACCATTTCTAAGCATTTTAACCCTAACCTCTACTTTAAAGTAACTCATACTTATAGAGGTTGCTTGCAACCTTGTTGGAAGTAAATAAGAGTTTAAAAATATATAAATACATGTCAGTATCTAATAAGCAGTATATGTAAATATAAAATTATAACATATAAAGTATTATAAATTTTTTTTTAACCCCTGTTAAATCTTATAATTTTGCTGGGGCTGCAAAAAGTCTTATTTTTAGCTGGGGCCCCGGTCACTTCCTAATTATATATATAAATTAAACTAAAGAATAGGGTTAAATTGAAAACATTTAATTGAAAAATTAATTTATTTTCTTTTTTATTAATTAATTTCTTTTTGTCAATGATTATTATAAATTACGGTAACCTGCAATTTATTGTGCACAAAGAAAATAAGTTTGAAATAAAAAATTGCACATATCAATATCTGTTAATAAGTTTATCTTTCAGTCATCTCTTTTAAGTTTTAATGCAACTTTGTTATTTTACACTATTTTTTTAAGGTTTTCAATTGATAAAGAGAAAATCCTTACATATCTATCAGGTTTTCTATCGTCTCTGTCATTGCGATCATAATAATCTTGTTTTGGTAAGCAATAACTCATATCAATGTGATTCTCATCAGCTTCGTCATCTTTAACAATATTTTCTGGAATTTTTAAACTTAACCTTTTTTTTTCAAAATCCTTATCTTCTTCTCTTCTTCTAGCAGCAGCTTCTTTCACCTGTTTAAATAACATATATTATTAAAAACAGTTATGCTGTTAACAATCATAAACACAATAGTAGATTTTTTTTTCTTTACTAGGCAACCATTAAACTTAATTTAAATTTTCTTTTAGTAACTTTTAATTGTATTGTTGAAATAAAAATACAAAAAGTGGAAAACTAAATCTTATAATATAATATCCTAAATCTTTTTTTTAAACTCTTGAAAAAGTTTAAAAGTTAATAAAAAAAATTGTTCAATCCAATATTTAGCCTATTGTTAAAAATATTGCTAATAGTTCAAAAAGGTAACAACACAACCGTGTAATCAAATAATATTTTCTAAGCAAATTAACTAATATTTTTAAAATTAACTGAGACAAATAATAATTAGAGGAATAATTAAAATTTTGGATCAAAATGAATAGGTTTATGGAACATAAGTCTAAATTATATTCATTTTTTATATAAAGAATCTTATCAATTTTTCAAATATTTCTCAAATATTTTTGAAATATATTTGTTTTCAAAGTTTTTTTTTTCATTGAATTTTAAAGATGATTTTTTAAGGAGTTTCATATCAATACCTTTTAAACAACTACGTATTGATAACTTTGTTTACCTCTTTTGCCCGTCGTAAACCTTTTTCCCATGCTGTTTCTTCCTTAATTGGCAATAATTCATCTATCACTGAAACATTTTCTGAAAACATCTATACAAAAAATATAATAATATTTTATTGAGGATTCTATACTCAAAGGTTATAATATTCAATATTCTATATTCTAACATACAAGTTTATAAAATAACATCTGATAAATTAATTGCACCAAAACAGATATAAAATGTACATGCATAAACTAGTGAGTTTAGGTATAAACAGGTACTATATTTAAATGAAAGGGATATATTAGACAAAAAAGAGTGTGTACGTTTGTTTATATATATATATATATATATATATATATATATATATATATATATATATATATATATATATATATATATATATATATATATATATATATATATATATATATATATATATATATATATATATATAGCTTTAATAAAACTAGGTGTATTAAGGTAAAAACTTATTTAAAGTATTATAAAAAACTAATGAAAATATTATATACTTAATTTTTGTTTATTTTTTAGAAATTTTTTTTTAGACAAATCAGAGATATTGCATTATCAATTTATTAATTCAATTTCTTCATCACTGAAAACTACTGTTTCCTCTACTTCTACCTTCTGAATCTTGTGAGTTGAACTTTGACAATATAGGTTTTCTTGTAGCTATATAAACATCAATGTCTTTTCTAAAGTAAAATACCTCTGTCTTTAAAGAAAAAGCTTCATGTGTTAGAAACTTTATGACAACTTAACCTTGGATACACTTTTGACCAAATATAAGAATGTTTTTTGCGCTTTTAGTTTTATGTAAACTTCTGGATTCTGCATGGTGTTAAAGGCCACTTGTTGTTTTAAATGCATTCAGATTATTTCTTTTGCAATTCTCTGAAACTTTTAACCTCCTTGCTACTTCTCTGTTACTAATCATAGAGCCATCTTTCATATATATTTATAATTTTTTTACTGCTTTTGACCCAGTTCTGAGTACCTTAACTTTTAGATCATATCATAATACTTAAAAAGGTTTTAAATGTGACTAAACTGGTCACCATAAGCTATTTCATGCAACCTTTTATAGGAAATTATCAAACTAATATATAATTTAATAAAATAATGATAAAGGCTTGTGATAGAGCATTATACTGAGCATTTCGCTATATGCGTATGCATATAGTGGGTAGGGCTAGGATGTTAACATTATACTTTAAACACTTTTGGTGGGTAGTATTTAAACAAGTCTAAAGATATATTTTTAAGTGGTTTAAAAAATGTAGGAATTACACAACATTTTTACAAATATTTAAATGACAATTCCATAAAGTATACTGATTGTTTACAAATGGAATAAATTTTAGATAAAATGAAATAAAATAAAAAAAAGTTTTAATTTTTTTTAACTAACCAACTAATTTACTTAATCAAAATATTAAACATAAAAACTTGTATATCAAATATAAAAAATGAATATATATATATATATATATATATATATATATATATATATATATATATATATATATATATATATATATATATATATATATATAAACAATTTCTTGCAAACATGTCAACATTTATTTAGACTAGTTTAGTTAGTTTGATAAGTTTGATAAGTTAGACTTTTTCAGGGAAAGACAGCATAATTCAATTCAGCATAATAACAAACGATAATTTTATGTTAAATCTTCTAATTTCAATTTTGTCCACTTAATATGTGACGCATCTGACCAAAACCAGTCGGATGTCGCGTTATGTTATATTGAGAAAACCATCAAAACATCTCAAAAATTCAATTTTTATCATTATTTATTTTTTTGCATAATTGTTTACATAATTATGTAAACAATTATGCAAAAAAATAAATAATAATAAAATTGGATTTTTGAGATGTTTTGATGGTTTTCTCAATATAACATAACGCGACATCCAACTGGTTTTGGTCAGATGCGTCACATATAAAAAATCTTACTTTTAATTTAAAAAACAAAAATTTATTAAACAAAAGGAAAATAAAATAAATTGCTATTTAATCATAACTAAGCGCAACTTTTAAAATCTTATTTGTTGTTTTGTTTTAATAATTATATTTTCAAACAATTCTATTAAATACAAATTCAAAAAAATTTTTAAATTAAAGAGCTATATTTTCATTTCTTACTAAAATTAAAAATAAATTAAAGCTATTGTAAATTTGTAATTTTAAGGTATGTATTGTTAAACAGTGTTCCATTATGAAAATTTATTTTTTTACTAGAAAAATGTCTAGTTCTTGTTTTTCGATGGAAATCTCTCTAATAATGCTTCTATTCTCCCTTTTTTTATTTCATTTTAATAGAAATGAAATACCTTGTATATGCCAAAAATGTGCACGAAGCTTACGTCAAAGTTGTTTAAGTAATTTACGTCAAAGTAGTTAAAGTAAAAAAATTTTAGTAGCTTTTACATAAAACCTGTAATAAACTATTGTAATAAACTATTGTAATAAACTATTGTAATAAACTATTATAATAAACTATTGTAAAAAACTATTTTAATAAACTATTGCAGGGTTTTTATTCAGTAAGTAAAATTTTTAGTTTATTGTTTGCTAACTTTAAGTAAAAAAAACAAAAAAACAACTTATTTGCCAAATTGTTAATACATATTTAAGAAATAAAAAAAATTCAAGTATTCAACTTATATTCATTTAGTTTTAGAGAAAACATGTCCAAAAAAAAAAAACTTTTTTAAACTTTACAAAACCAGAAGCAAAAAACATAACATTTTTACATAACATTTCTACATTGCTTTATGTTTTTTTTATACATCTTATTTCTGCTTTGAGATTTTTAAATTAAACTACTAATTTACTAAATTGCAATAGTTAAAAAAAGTTAACATCAATCAGAAAGAAAATAAAAATAATTTTATGTCAGGCTACCTCGAATCTGTAAGAGCGGGATTGAGCAATGAAATTGTTCATCAAATGGAAAACTTTTATGCTTAGCTATATAATTGTAATCGAAAAATTGACTGCCATAAATGGTAATTTAAAAATTTTTAGTTTAGTTCAAATATTATGTTATATTTAGTTCAAATATTATTATGTTATATTTAGTTCAAATATTATGTTATATTTAGCTCAATTATTATAATGTTATATTTAGTTCAAATATTATATTTGTTATATTTGTTATATATAATGTAATATAATATAATTTGTTATATTTAGTTCAAATATTATGATGTTATATTTAGTTCAAATATTATAATGTTATATTTAGTTCAAATATTATAATGTTATATTTAGTTCAAATACTATAATGTTATATTTAGTTCAAATATTATAATGTTATATTTAGTTCAAATATTATAATGTTATATTTAGTTCAAATACTATAATGTTATATTTAGTTCAAATATTATAATGTTATATTTAGTTCAAATATTATAATGTTATATTTAGTTCAAATATTATAATGTTATATTTAGTTCAAATATTATGTTATATTTAGTTCAAATATTATAATGTTATATTTAGTTCAAATATTATAATGTTATATTTAGTTCAAATATTATAATGTTATATTTAGTTCAAATATTATAGTTTAGTTAAATGTTTTATTTAATAACATTATTATAAGTATATTAACAAGTTTAGTAAAAAAATTTTTTTTTTAATATTTTAATTTCTTAACATATTTAATTTTCATACTTCCTGCCTATCAAAAGCCAAAGAAATAACATCAGCATTATTAGGTGATGGAAGAACAGGCATGCTAATACACTGCATTGGTGGTGGGGCCTTTCCATATGCATTAGGATACATTCCAGGAGGACGGTGCATAACATAGTTTCCAGCTGTAGCATTCCATGTTGGTTGAACATCAAAAGGTATACCTTAAAAAAGTTAGGTTTAAAAACAAAACAAAAACATAAAAAGTTATTAGCAAGTTTAATTTAAGTTAATTTGCTTTTATTAATCTGCTATATAGCCTATTTATTTTATATATCAGTAATGGAAGGGGGAGGGGGTTCGAAATTGACATTTTTTTTGGATTTTGTGTTAACCTTTCTTAATTAATTTTTTAATTAAGAAAGGTTAACTTTTCTTAATTAATTATTTATGCTGATTTCGAATTACTTTTTTTCGTTATAAATATTTGGCCTTCTACTTTAATTCTAATAAAAGTAGTTATTTTGACTAACTATTCAATTGTTAAAATAAATGAAATAATTATTATTATCAAGTTAGAATACATAGAAAACTTTTTTTTCATTTTATCAATTTAACATATCTTTTAACATATCTTTCTGTTTTCAATATATTTTTTGACATCTGATTTGCAAGTAAATGGGTCGCCTTGTAATTTCAAACAAGCTAAGATATAATATCTCTTGGACACCTAATGTTAAGCTTACAGCTCTATTTTTTGCTAACCCGCTCCGCCTCAGTTGTTTCTGTCACTGGTTCCAACTGCATTTTATGTTTTTAAATTCTTTAACAATGAGACCTATTTCCCGAAATATTTCAAAATTACCTAAATCTTGATTTCACAATGTTTAGACATTTAATTATATTACCACGAGAAATTTATTTAATCAACTGTATTTATGAAGCCAATTGCATGAGTCCCATGCTGACGCTTAAGTTCAATGTTATTTGAAATTGTTTTATAAATTGCAAAAACCTGATTAAAAACGTAATACAACAAGTATTACATTATTGTATCTTTTTTCCAAACCCACAATACTTTTTTATTTTCTGTTCAAGAAAGATAGCTCAATTTTGCTAAACTATTTGCAAGAATGATACAATCATCACAAGTTTTTGATGCATATATACAAAATGCTTCTACAACTACTGAGCAGTCAATCCTATTTAATAAAAATTTCTGAAATATAATTTATTGTTGATTTTATTACAGACAAGTAGAAAAACAACCCTGAGTAAAATTTTGCATAATAAAATTCGCCTATTACTGTGAGGCTTCTAAAGAAATTTATTAATTTTGATTAACTTGTTTACTACTTTATGATTTAATAATTTATAAGTTTGTTACTTCTTTTTGCAATATTTTTTATTTTAATCGATATCTAAATTCAGTTAACAAAATTAAAATCAAAGCACTTCCTTGCGAAGTAAATCAAAACAAATTTTTACACTAAATAAGACTTATTTTTGTTTTTCAAACTTTCATTCATTTTAATTCAAAGTTATCCAATCCGAATTTAAACTGCATAAACTTTAACGTAAAGCTGCATAACTTTACAGGCTGCAAAGATTTCTAGTTTTTAAGTTTTTTAATATTTTTAAAATGTCATAAATTGAAGTAGAATGTCACCCATAAAAAAACTGAATTGTTTATTGAACTTTTCTAAAAAAATTAATCAAGATTAATTTTTTAAACAAAAAATATAGAATTTTGTACCCCTCCACCTCATACCAGGGGGTATTTTAGAAAAATAATTTGGATGGGGTACCCCCTGCCATATTTTTGACCCTCTTAAATTAATGCTTAAAAACAAGTCAAAATTTTCCTAATGATAATTCAAATCAAGTGTCTTTTTTTAATAATATATTCAACAAAATTATGTTGTAATATCATAAAAACATGGATGCTTAAAGTTGTAATTTGTAAACAGAAAGTTCAAATCCATTGAAGATTATTTTAATGGCAATTTTTTTTTTTTTTTTTTTTTTTTGCATTTTTACAGTAAGATAGATGATACAAAACACTGAACATTCATTTCTGTTAAAGATATTTATTTTCCAGCTGGACTCTAAATCTAATTTTATATGAAGTTTGTATATAATTGTCTAAATAACATCATCATGATATTGCTTTATTTTTATTTTAGGCAGCATTACATTAAAAATAAAAAATGCATTAAAAACAATGTGATTTTATAATTAATGTAAGTGTATAAGTATTAATCAATAAGTAATACTGATAATAATCTGTAATTATAAAAACTATTAATACATAATTCAAATAACAAAAAACATTTTATAATAATAATATTTTCAACTAAATAGTTTATTTAGTTGAAAATATTTTATTATAAAATAATAATAATATTTTCAACTAAATAATTTATTTAGTTGAAAATTACTATTTAAAAGTTGATAAATATAAAAATTATTAAAGAAAGTTATAAAACAAAAACACTTTAAAAAAATAATGAAGCCAATTCATTTAATAATAAACTTTTTTTTTTTAACTTTTGTGCTTTGTTTACTTTACCAGTGATTACATTAAAATATTTATATATATAATTTCAAAAAGGTTAAACAATAAGAAATTATTATTAACGTGTGTGCATATATATACAAATATATATACACACATATATATACACACATATATATACACACACATATATACACACACACGACTTTTCAATTTTTATTATTTATATATACTTTTTACCTTTTATTTTAATTAAATACATTTTTTAAATTATAAAATGTTTGATATTTCATATTCTTTTGAATTTTTTATTTATTTATATTTTAAACTATTATTATAATATAATAATAATCTGATATTTAATACAATAAAATAACAAAATCTGTTAATTATAATTATATTTCTATTTAATTATAATTATATTTCTGCTTTATCATAATTTATAAATTAATATCAAGTTAAATATTCATAATTTTGTTAGTTTTGTTTAAGTTCAAAGTTATGCAAAGAAAAAATATTCACAACATTAAAAAGTATATATTCATAAACCTTGTATAACCCCTTGCTTACAAAACATAAGAAATTCTAAAGTTTTAACTTAAATTATTAATTAATTGAAAAGTCTAAAAACAAAAATCACAGCATTTAAAAAAGAAAATGTTCAGCACTCTTTAAGCAATAAAAATGCCTATTAAGTTAGTAAGTTAAATCTGACTTATGAATGGCCTAAATTATAAAAAAATATATAAAAACAGTGTTCTTATTTTATTTTTATGCATTTCATATTGTTTTGTTCATTACTGACAAACTACATAACTATATGATATATATATATATATACACGCGCATACACACGATTGATTACTAAAAACTATAAATCCATTACCTTTATCATTGACTCCGGGGTGTAAAAACCTACAAGTAGATCCCCATCGACATAGTCCTAAGTAACAAAAACCATTTAATTTAAATAAGATTTTTTGTAAAGTTTGATTAGAGCTCCTTGCATTCTTTTATTTCACTCAAACAATACCTAAACAAATTTTTTGGGTTGCAAAGTTATCTTTACTTAAGTTTACCATATTCTTAAATATAACAGCAGGTGTAAGCAAAACTGGATATCCAGTCCCGTTTGTTAAAATCCAAATCCTATATCAGATTTTTGATAGTTAAATTTTATTTCAGATCCAATTTTCCAATATCTGTTTAAATCAGATCAGAAACCTGATTTATTCAAATCCAAAACTAATTATACAACAATAACATCTAAGTACATAACCACCTGGGTTTAAAAAAAACATTTGTCTTTGATTTAGCATACCAAAAAGTTCATGGTACATTTCATTTTTTTCTTACCAAAAAAAATAACTACTTTTTAAAAAAATTCATAAAACATAAAAAACATTGAAAAAACAAAAGTATATAAAAGAAAATATCACACACATAAAAAATCTTCTATTGAGTCTGAATAGAAGGAAAAAGTTTCTCTTAACAAAGATAAAACGAACACTTTTATTTAGTGCTTACATATTATTTACTAAATTAACTTTAAATTATTAAAAATATGTATAAACAATATTCTAAAGTTATAAAAAATGTATTTTTAAGAACATATCTGTAAAGAAAAAAAGAAAAAATTAAATAACTACTTTAAAGTTAATCTTTGTTATATCTGAATACTTAATTGTTATGATTGTGAAAATCTACAGATGAGCGTGCAAAAAGCTAATATAAAAATTTACTTTACACAATTATTCTGCAACATTACCAATAAAATTTTTATATTTTTAATCAGTATAGAAAATCGGAATAGATTTGGATCCGATTTATTAATAATTCTCAATCCGAACCTGAATTTATAGAAAAAAAAAAGAATTGGATATCCAGTCTGCTTTTTCTGGATCGGATACCCAAATTTTCGGATATTTTAAATCAGATACCAGATCGGAAATAAGGATATCTAGTAATTCAGATATTTTTTCTCACCTCTAACACACAAAAAGATGTTTCATTTAAATATATTTATCTTTTAAAAAAAAGCTTATGTCTTGGGCTTAATTTTCAACTTTATGTGTGCTAAATTTTTAAAAATAATTTTGTTCTTATTTGTATATGCTTTTTTGTACATAAATTATTATTCATTTTAATTATTTCATCAAGTAATAATACAACATATTGTTTTTGTATAAATAAATTTAATAATTCTTTTATAAAACTATATTAGTTTATTAACCCCTTAATTAAACCTTATTTAAATAAATAGTGAAATACTTTTATTTTATATTAAAGAATACCAGTCCAAACATGAACGCATAGTCAATGTATGTACACTCCCCCTGTGCCCTTCCCTATTCAAGTCAGTCAATCTATGTACACTACTGTGTAGTGTACATAGATTATATACTATATTTATATCAGTCAATGCACTTATTTTAAGAAATGCTGATGGTCTGAACTAATTAGGTGAACTATGGTGAAGCTGCAATGATATAAATGGTAAAATTATGTAGTGGCCAAAAGCTATGGCAATAAGTGTCATAGGTGAGCGCACAGCACAGAAATGGTTTGCAAAGTTCAAAAACAGTGACTTGACCTCGAAGACATCCCTCCCAGCGGAAAACCCACAAACAAGTTATGAATTGGCCGAAAAAATGAACTGTGATTTTAAGACAATCCTCAATTATCTTCACTCAATGGGATTTGCCAAAAAGCTCAATGTCTGGGTGCCTCACAAGCTTAACAAAGTCAATAATGAAAATTGCCTTCAAACCGCTGCTCAACACCTTGCGCGCCATCAAGCAACACGTGACCGAATTGTTGTACCGAATTTGTACCGAATCATTAGGGGAGATGAGAAATGGTGCTTGTACATCAATATGAAATAAAGAAAGTAGTGAGTGACCCCAGGAGACGTGTCGACGCTGAGAGGCTATGCGACTGAAAAGACCTGATCGTTAAGGTCAAGTTATCTCGCTCCAAGACAGCGCCAGACCCTGTGTTGCACAAGTTGTCAAAACCGCACTCCAAGAGCTCGAATGGGAGGTTCTTCAATATTCACCATACTCTCCAGACCTTGCGCCAACAGATTATCACCTTTTCCGCTTCTTGTCAAATCAAATGATGGGTGTTAACTTTGACGGCGAAGAGGACCTCAAAAACCGGCTCATCAAATTCCTCAACACCAGACCAGATGATATTTGGCGAAGCGGCATCAACAAATTGGTCGAGAGGTTGTAGACAGTAAATGCAAATACATAATTGATTAATTTATTGCTATAATTATTGTTTCTTTTTAAAGAAAGCTCTTTGGACAAAACCGAACAAACTTTTTCCCAAACGCAATATGAATAGTGCAAGAAGAAATATTTTCAGCAGATTTGACTAGAATTCTTTTAAAAGTTATAAAATATTGGGAATAACAAACAGTCAACATGAGGGCTCTACATTTTTAGTAACCCATATAAGCATCTAAGCAGAAATTAAACTGTATAAAATAAAAACATTAGATTTAATAAAATTAATAAAAAAAATTTTTTAAATCACTCACCATTATTATAATACTTGCAAAGAGTCTTTGGAATAAAACGTGCTGAAAATAAAAAATCGCATTTTTAATTTTCCATAAAAATTTAATTTATAAAAATTTAAAGAACAAAAATTTTATGTCTAAATAAATTAAACCTTCCTCTTAAAAATCTAAAAGTTTCTTTTATATAAAAAAATCTTTTATATAAAAAAATAAAACAAAAATAAAACTTAAAAAAAAAGTTTATGAAATAAAGTTTTAAAGCTTATAAGTTCAATTTTTATTTTAGAACTTGATCTAGTCAATCAGAGCTCTGTATTTACTCAGCTACATTTAAAAATATAACTTTACATTGAGAAGATCCAAGATTTTATCTTTGTTTATTTTTTTATAAGTTTAAGTAACTGCTGAGTTAGCAATATATTACTTTTGATAACAGTATTGCAGATCAATGTCCATGTTATGTTGTAAGAGGAGAAAATGCAAAGAGGCATTGTCTGAGCTCTTGCTATCTTCTTCTAATGACAGAAGACTTTTCTGCTCTAATATTATAATAATATTTGACTAATATTTATTAACTATAAATTTAGAGGGTAATTTATCCATAAAGACTAGGTTCACAATTTTGTGACAATGCTTGCTGATTCAGATAAAATCATAAATTTAGATAAATTGATTTTCAGAAAAATATACATAAAGATTTAAGTTTTAAAACTATTAAGGTAAGTTTAAATTAAGTTTAAATTAGAGAAAATCTGATTAAAGTTATTTGAGAATTTAGAATATTCAAAGGCTGTTTTCTAAACTGTTTGTTAAGCTTAAAGAAGAATCAAAAGAAGCACCTTATAATGAGGTAAAGAATTCCATAACTCTTTCACAGAAAAAAAGTCTCCTTACATCATTGATGTATTTGCTACGTGATGTTAATTTTTGGGAATGACATCTAGTAGAATAACGAGTAGGAGGGAGAGTAAAAAACTCAGGAAAAGGCAAATCAACCAAATTTTAAAATTCATTAAAAGATCAAATTTTATTCTTTGACATTCAAGAGACTCAAGATTGAAGATATCAAGTCTTGAAGCATAGTCTTGCAGTTAGTCAAACGGTGTTTGCAGTTCAAAAATTGTCTGCAAACACCGTTTGCAGACAATTCTTGTATAATGTTTCTGGACCTTTTCTATCCGACGTATATCTTTTAAGAGATACGGATTCCACACTGGGGTACATGATTGATTGAATATTAACTTTAAAGACTCTTATCAAATAGTAAACGACCAGGGCTTTGGCCGGGGCTAGGTTTGATAACACATAGCCATGACCAGGGCCAGGTTTATTATCAGGGCTGCGTTAATATTGATAGATCCTATAAAAATGTTATCTTTAATTAAAATTTATGATATGAATTTTATTTAAAAACAATATTTTATAGGATCTATCAATTTAATGCAGCCCTGGCCGGGTTTATGACCGGGGTTGCATTTATATTGATAGATCCTATAAAAGTATTGTTTTTAATTATAGCTCATATCATAAACTCCAATTAAAAATAACATTTTTATAGGATCTATCAATATTAATGCAGTACTGATCATAAACTCATCCCCGGCCGTGGCTATGTGTTATCAAACCTGGCCGTGGCCATAGCCCATGTCATTTACTATTATCAAAAGTTGAGAATCATCACTGATGAAAGACTTTAAGAGTAAGTAAGCACAAGAACTTGCTTTGCTAGCAATATGAGAACAGTGATTGGAAAATTTCATATCGGAAGAAATAAATATTTTATATATACATAAATGTTTTATTTTAGTATTGGTGTTATTAAAATGAATTTAAATAAAGTTTTCATCATTTCTTTACTTAGAAATATTGTAATGAAATTTCAGACAAAAGCTCTGTTAAGCTTAATCGAGAAGGCTTTTTCCTGCCAATGAGAAGTCATTGCAATCAATGAATTTTTATATAAATCAAAATTATCATTTGCACGCTTGCCACGGCCTTCTATAATAACAGGTCTTGGCATCGCGCAATTAAGTTGTTTAACTGAAGGCCGATTTATTATACTGTTTACATTTTCATCTTTTAACTTAAGACGAAAGTTTGTCTTTACAATTTTTTAATAAATCTTTCAAATTCGATTGGTTTATAAATTAAAAAGTGCAACTTCAAGACATAAAAGTTAACATTTTAAAAGTTGACAATAATAATAACTAAGGATAAGGTATTTTAATAGTTAATATGCCTTTAAAATGCTGTATTGTTTTAGACTATACAGCAGCATGTCGACTGCATTGGCCAGATAATGCACCTTTTTAAAGCAAATATGGGAAGCAACAGCCATTGAACCTGTTTTTAAAAATAACCAAGTTATTTTTAAAAACAGGTTCAATGGCAAGTTAGAAAAACTGTAACAACATCGGTTTTCATAATATTTTACCAGATGAGTCAAAACTTTTTCTAAAAGAGGATGAACTAATATTTGACAATATTCAATCTTTGTTAAGCAATAATAACAATGTTATTGTTTTCCAGCTTAATAAAAAAAGTTTACACATAAATCAAAAATTTACAAACTTGGTGTTTCACAATTTCTTTTATAAATTTTTGATGATTATTCATCTATAGCTTGCCATAATGGCACAACTTGTAACATTTCATTTTAAACTGTAAACATTTGGTTTATATTTATCATATGATTATGTGCATCTATAAAAATCTATACGAAACAATTAGTTGACAGAAAAAACTGGCAACCTTAATTTTTTGCACAATGAAGTACTGGCTTGGTTAATTGGAGTGATTTGGAAACCTTATATAAAACTGAGTGCAATAGTCTTTTTAAATTCTCTAAACTTACTAAAGTTTTGTTTGTTTGTTCTTGCAGAGAAACATTAGCTGCCTTAAGAATGCACCCAGAGATTGAAAATAAAGCATTTGAAGGTACTGCTGTATTTATTGAAAAATTATTTATTTTTATGTTGTTAAAAGCACCTGGTGATGGCATTCAGTTCAAAAATGTGGAGAAATCCACTCAGTTGGTGATCAGCAGTTACAACTGCTACGAAGTAATGCTGAACTGTCAAATTTTATGAAACTTACAGGTAAGCAAGTAAAACAGCTTACGTTAGATACCAGCAATCCAATAGTGCATACATGTTGCTTAATTGATTTAGTAGAAACTTTGTTGAGTTATAGAGCAAAGTATGGCTAATTAGGTTGGTTCTCAACAGATTCACTTGAAAGAGCTTTTTTAAAGCTTCGACAGGGATCTGGAGGTACTTACTTTATAAATGCTAAATCTATAATTGAAAAAGTTCATATTCAACATAAAAAATTGATATTATGACTTGTGACATATGTTGTAGAGATATATCTACTAATGAAAAAGAACTATGATCTTAAAAACTCAGTTAATAAATCTACATTAGTGGCTATAGTTTACATTGCCAGCTCTGTGCAAAAATGCAAAATAAAAATTTATTATTACACAACCAATTATTATATTAAATATGGAAGTTATCTGAATAGCCTGAAACACAGGCAGACTTGAAATTCTTTTTGATATCCTTGCCCAATGGTCAATATTTTGCATTCTACTTTTTCAAGATGCTGTTGGCCCTTTATGCACAACATTTGGTGTTACTCAGTTGAGTAACACCAAGTACTCATAGCAGCTGAGTGTAAATTTCAAAATCACAAAAAATAATGCAGAATATATTCTAATATTTTGCTAAAGAATTACACACTATTACCACTCCCAGTAGTAGAAAAAAATCTAAAATGAAAATACTAAAGCTATCATAATTTAAGTGAAAATTAGTTTTGTAATATATTAAGCTATTTTCTTATTGTTTTTTATTTCCTATTTAGCCTTTATGTCTTTCAAAATACTTAAATTTGTAAATATTTACCCTATTGAGATATAATTATAAAACTTTTTTTTTACATGAATTGATTTTTGATGGTTTCATTGTTGGTGATTTTCATTGTTACATTTTTTAGTTTCTGTAAGCAAAAGAAATACATCTTTCTAATATATAGTTAAATATTGTTCTAGCTCTGCTTGTTATTGTGTAATATTACACTTATATTCCTGATGAAACTTCAAATATGAAAAATATAATTATCTTTTAACAATTTTTTTGTTGTCCTTTTATATTTTAGTCTTTATTAGAGATTTTCATTAGAAAACATAGACTACCAATACACATTACTTTAGATGAAATCAATTTTCAAAAAAAATTTTAAATCAAAAAAATATATATCAATAAAAGTAATAAAAATAATCAGCCCTTCTTCTAGTATAAAGTATTCAGTTTAAAATTTTTTAACATTGTATATAATTTGTTTGAATATTAAAAAAAAAAAAAATTTTTTTTAAAACTTTGATATTATCAAACTTCTTTTTTTTAATTGAATGAAAATCTGTGCGTGCGAGCATTATTTTAACATTACCAGATAATTTAAACATTGCCAGCTGGGTAGCCAAAGGTGAATCTCTTTCTCTAGAACAGTAGTACAACAAGCCTGTTTCGAAACAAAAAACATGTATTCTATCTTCTTAAAGACAACAGACGTTGTTCATATTGATTTTTTGGAAAAAGGTAAGACTATAATATCTAATTATTACATTGAAAATTGCTTAAAGCCAATTATAGAAGATATAAACAAGATCTACCTCAGGTACAAAAAACGAAATTTTTTCATGACAATGCTAGACCTTATGTCACAAAAGCAGTGAAAACTTTCCTAGATCAAGCCAGATTTAATATAGTTCGCCACCCACCTTACTCACCAGACTTAAATCTATCAGATTTTTGGCTATTTGACTACATCAAAACTCATTTTGACAATCATACAGATGTTGAACATCAAAAAAGGTAAATTACGAAGATACTTTTAGGCATACCTACCGAAGACTATAGAAAAACATTTGAGAAACGGTTGGAAAGGATGCAACTATACATAAATAATAATGGCAAATATTTTGAACATTTAATAAAAGAAAATAAAAAATACATTAATTTTTTCATATTTTTTTGGGGGGTTGTCTTGGAGCGAGATAACTTGACCTTAACGATCAGGTCTTTTCAGTCGCATAGCCTCTCAGCGTCGACACGTCTCCTGGGGTCACTCACTACTTTCTTTACGCTCACAAACTTTCTTGACGCTCTAAGTATTCTTCAGATAAATATTTAAAAAAAATGCAAGCCAAAAAAAAAATTGACCGCCCATTCCATGTGCTATATATATATATATGTATATATATATATATATATATATATATATATATATATATATATATATATATATATATATATATATATATATATATATATATATATATATAGCACATGGAACACATGGAATCACACCCTGAATATAATAAAAAAATACTGGATTTAAAAAAAAATTTTGAATAAAAAATATTTTAGGGGTTACTGACCCTCGAACATTAAATAGATCCCTAATATTATTAAAAAAAAGTTTTCCAAAAGTCAAGTTGGGTTTCAAACAAAGTAAAATTATATAAAAATTTCAAAAATATTAACCATTTTATAATTAAATTTTTACTTTAGATTTTAGTGAACAGAAAATTTCACTTTTTAACTGAAAACGAAAAATAAGGAATTAAACAAGATTTTTTGATTATAATTTTTTTTATCAATGTTTTTTTATAAAATGAATATTATTTTATTAAATATCTATATATTAAATTTAAGTATTATTTAGAAAAAAAACTCGTACTTTGATTATTCAATGTTAAAGTTTTGCTGGGAGGCGTTTCTTCAGTATCTTCAATTTGACCTTCCTCAAGCTCCTGCAAAGATTTTTTAAGAAATAATTTTTATAGAAAAAGCTTTATAAATAAAAACAAAAATAAAAAAAAGAATCAAAAGAAATTTTTAGGAATAAAAAAAAATTATAATAAAATAAAATTACTTAATAAATAATAAGATAACAAAAGAACTAAGAGAAAAAAAAAATAAATTATTTTTGATAAACATTTAAAAGAAAATACTCATACTTGGTCAGTTTTTGAAACTTTTTTCCATTTATCATGCAAAGGATCAACACAAACATAAACTTGGCCAGTCTATAAAAAAAGTTAGATGCAATTAATTAATACTTAATTAAGTTCGTTTTTTGGACAGACATCACATTAACATTAAAATTAGCTTCATGGCCATAACTCATGAATCACATTGTTGACAAATAGAGGTATCTTTAAAAATCCTTTTTTTGGTGTTTTAAAAGCAATACAGAAAATAGCTTTTAGTGTTACTTGCTTATTTTAGTTGCAAGTTACATGCCAGTTTTCAGAAGTTTCATTCTAGTAAAAAGAAACCCTACCCAACTAAGTAACCACAGCACAAAATTGAAAAATTGTCAGACAAAATAAGTTAAATCAAATCAATCTTAAAGTACATTTCTTCAATTACACTATTATAAATGCAGTTTAAATTGTCTCAACAAATTGTCACACTAATTCACTAAGAACAGGTATTGGTAATGCATCGAAGGCTACAAAAAAGTAGAGACAATTTTATTTGCTTCTTTACAGAGTTTTGCCTCCAATAGGCTTCCTACAAATAAAAAAATGCTCAAAACTTATCAACTTAAATAACTATTCAGACAGTGACTTTTCAAGCACAGATAGTTAGAATCAAACTGAATGCAACAAACTATATTCACCTCCAGTTAAAGTCCAAAATAAACAGAAAAAAACTCAGAGTGACATCAAAGTTTGCCTTCAGTTAAGTATGGATGATATTCTTCACAATTGGATTCCAATTATGACCAGATTTGGGACTGGATTCAGGCCGGGTATGTGTCTTTTGTCTTCTCTTTACAAGGCTGGTGGAGTTAATATTGATAATATGTCGATATCAAGACTCCACAACATAATGTTGTGGAGTCTGAGGCACAGATAATTAGAGAGGAAAACATAGATAAAATAAGAGGTTTGAAAATTGTGGTACATTTCAATACCAAGATTTTGAAGAATTACGATTGGGAAAAAGGAATATCTAAATATGAGGATAGAATTGCCATTAGCACATCTTCAACAGAGTCTGGCCCACTTGACTTTTTTCTTGGCATCTTAAAAATTGAAAGTTCCAAGGGAAGTGATCAAGCCATTGCAATTTAAACAATGATTGAATACTATGAGATGTCTGATCAGATTATCAAATTGTGTTCTGACACAACATCCAGTGGGATCCATCCACTCGCAAAAATAAAGGTGCAATAAGAATTATTATCTCCTATGCCCTTAAAAGACCGTTTCTTTAGTTAATGTGTAGACATCACTTGAAAGGCACGTGGCTCATGTGATGAAAGAAATTTTTGCCCAACAAGTAGTCCCAGCAAGAAACTCTATGTAATTCTCTAAAAACTATGGTTGCAGATTTATGAAGATGTAAACAATCTTAAGAGAATTGCAATGTTTGACTGGTCTCAAGATGCTTTCCAGCTCATAACTGTTCAAACCTGCCTTGGATACTGAAGAATTCTGCATCACAGCTTATAAGAATACTTTCCAGAGAGGTGATAACAAGTATTTTTGTGAACTTCTGGGATTTTTTATTGAGATATCAAAGCTGAGATATCAAACTTTTTATATAAACAGCAAGGAATTCATCATGATACAAGATGGCTGACTGTATATAATTCCTGGTTATTCAGATGACTCAAATGTACCACCCTGCTAATTCCAGCAGTTTGAAAAAATACATTAAACCATCTGAAAGCTGTGACCAACTACATTGTATTTTTTCATTTACTCTTCTTTCTAAAAAGCCCCAATGCTTTTTTTCCACTACAAACAGTAGATGAGTTTAAAGAATTTGTAGCAATAGAAAGGGTTCTTTACCAGAGTCTTATGCATCATACTTGGTACCTGTCCCTAAAACAAGTAATTTTTGCTCTTGCTGATAAGGATCTGAAAACCAAAGTTAAGACCAACATGTTAAACAAGCTGCTTTCTTATGATATCCCAGAATTAAAAGATCTGATTAAAAAGAGACCTGAAACTAAGGTTGAAATAATTCTCACATCAAAATTAGAAGACTTTGTCAACAAGTCCTACCTTTTTGTTCCTGCTATTGGAGATCTCCAAGAAGGAACTTCTGCTATGGAAAAAAAAAAGACATAGAAGCATGTGAAAATGAGGATGTTTACCAGTCTCTAATTTTCTTTTTAATAGGTGTAAGAACACTTGCAATTGTAAATGACCGTGCAGAATGCTACATTAAGTTAATTCAAGATTTCATTGAGAGAACACACAATGAAGTCAGGCTTCAGGATTCCTCCAGATATTTTGTTCAATAATGGTTGTTGCTGTATAATTAGTACTTTTTATAAACTTATGTATTTGTAATTTAGGTAGTTCAGAGGAGCTGGCAAAAAATTTCAAAGAATGCTACAAAGAAAGATCTTAAAGTTATTTAGTTTAATATTATATGTTTTATTAATATTGGTTTACATTATATTACAATATTATAATAAGATAAATAATAAGAATATAATACTATTTTGGTTTAAAGTAAATGATAAATTAAATCTCTAAACTTATTTTTTTACTTATTACAATAAATGATAAATTTGAGGCTGAAACTTTGACATTACATGGGGGATCCAGCATTTTTTGATGCTTGAGATAAATGAGTAGCCCCCTCAAATTGAGAGTTGATACATACCTCATCATCATCTCGTATCTCACCATCTTCTCTTTCATCCCCATCCTATAAAATTTTAATAATAAAAACTATTAAATCAAAAATTTACGTGTATGTATATATATATATATATATATATATATATATATATATATATATATATATATATATATATATATATATATATATACATGTAAATTTTTATGAAATTGATCATTTATAAAGAGTACGACAAATCGTTTTTTTTTTAATAAACATTGACATTCGTTTCTTTATTTATTGACAAACATCTAATTTAAGAGGTATGTAGAATAACATGGCCGACAACGCATGAGGGGGCATGTGCCCCCTTCCCCCACTTTTCTAAAGACCCTTTTTGGTTGTTTTTTTTTAAGAGAACTTCTAGAGGACTTTTTTTTAGAAATAGATGGTTGTGCATCTCCACTTCGAAACCTGTGCTGTTGGCCATGAATAAGCCAGTTTTATTTTCAGTTCTTTCAATTTTAATTCTTTTTTATTTAAATAATTTTTTATTAAATTATATGGAAGTTTTATAAAGATATATAATAATTAGATATATCAAAGAAGGTTATTTTAAAATTTTTTTATTACAATTTTTCACGTGTTTGCAAAGTGCGCGCAAATTAATGATAACTAATATGCAATGTAAATTGTTATCCATTAATATATAAATAGTGAATTTTTCATAATTCATAAATAGTGAATTTTTTGTAATTCATAAATAGTGAATTTTTCATAATTCATAAATAGTGAATTTTTCATAATTCAAAAATAGTGAATTTTTCTCAATTTAGTTTGTTAAATTTATAAAAAAACTTAAAGAAATTTAATAAAAGGGAACTAAAAATAAAATTAAGGCTGTTTTGACATTTCTTTTTTAAAACATTTAAAAATAATAATATAATAATAAGTATTAATTAAGTTATTATATTAAGTTATTATTAAATATTTAATATGATATTATATTTATAATATTAAGTATTTAATAATAAAATGACGTACTATTAGTGTTGTTAAACGCACAGTAAAAAATGAATACAATAATAAACAATAGTTTTATATATTAAATTAAATTATATTTCTGCAAATCTTAAAAAAATTTTCAAAACTGTAAAAAGGGCAAGCAAACATTACTTTAATTTAATGATAATAAGAAAATTAAAAAAACACTTTTAAAGAAAGCAATGTTTTAGCATGGTTTCTTAAAAAGTAAATCCAAATGCATTCGATTTAACTAAAATTTTCCATGCTTTTGTAAACACATGTAAAAACTATGCTAAAATATAATTTCTTTCTTCAGTTGCGTACTTAATTATTAAACTTAAAAGTAACGCTATTGAAGAAAGCATTAGCATTGTTTCTTTTAAAGTCGTTGAAAATGCATTTTAAATTTTAGTAACTTACTGTTTTTTTATAATAAATATGTTTTTTTTTAATAAATAAAAAACTATCTATAATTACTGAAGTTATGTGTTCATTTTGAAAAATTTAAAGCGAATGCCAACGTTTGCTTAAGTAAAAGTGAGGAGCATTTGTTACAAAAAACGTTTGTTTTTTGTAACAAATGTTTGCACGTTTGTTGAGTTGTCACACCCTATTATATAACACGTAATTTTATAAATAAATTATGAGATTTTGTTACATGTATGTGTGTGTGATTATATATATATATACATATACATATATATATATATATATATATATATATATATATATATATATATATATATATATATATATATATATATATATATATATATATATATATATATATATATATATATATATATATATATATATATATATATATATATATACAGTATTAGACAAAACATTTGCAACCAACATTGAACAATGCTAAAAAGTGTTCCTAATTTTACATGTCTTAAAAACGAAACGAACTATACTACCACAGCAAACAGTTCAGGAGTCTGGAGTCATAGCATGCCATAACATGAGCAATCAGCTGACAGGTGACAGCACACAGGCAGAAATTCGTTGACAAGTGCTATTTTGCAGCGGACAAAACAAGTGCAACTTTTTTGATTTGTTTCATTTTCTGTCCATGTCAACGTCACGGAAGTTTTTTAATAATTAAAGAAAGTATTCAGAAGTTTCCAGAAGCATGCAGAAGCTTACAGAAGTTTCCAGAAGAAGCATCTGGAAGCATCCAGTAGCATCCAGAAATATCCAGAAACATTCAGAAGCATCCAGACGCATCCAGAAGCTTCCAGAAGCATCGAAAAGAAGCATCGAAAAGAAGCATCTAGAATCTTCCAGAACAGGTTCACACAGGTTCATTTTACTATATAAGTGACATGTAATTCAGTCAGTATATGGAAGTCAATCAGTCAGTATTATCAAGACAGTTTATCGAAGTGAGTTTTATCAAAGTGTTTTATCGAAGAACATTAATACAAGAAGTGAAATACAACAAGTGTTTCATTACATCAATACAGTCCACATCCAACCAAGACGTTGTGTTCCACAGAGCATTATTGTATCATCACAAGGTAAATGTAACACGGTAAGCCTTGAGAAGCGTGATTATTTATTTTTATTATTTTTATGACTTCAAGTGCAAAAATGGCTCCCGACAGTCTTGGATTGGAACTAAGAAAGAAAATTATTGGCAATTACGTAAGTGGAATGTCACAAAAAAGTATTTGTGATAAATATCGCATGAAAAAATGGACCGTATCAAGACTATGTTCCAAATATCGTTCTACGGGGAAGTTGGCAGCAGATAACAAAAGTGGAAGACCATGTTCCACCACTTCTAGAGAGGATTCTATAATCGTCAGATCCGTCAAGAGGGATCCATGGATATCAGTCAAGATACAAAAGCAATTAGAGCTGCCTGTATTGGACTGAACAATCAGACAACATGCTGTTGAAGCCGGATTGTTTTCTCGACGCCCTGCAAAGAAACCACTGATTTCACTAAAAAAACCAGAAGAAAAGACTCCTGTTTGCAACATCTCATATTGACTGGAATGTGCAGAAATGGCGGACTGTCCTGTTCAGCGATGAATCAAAGTTCAACATGATTAGGAGCGATGGCATTTGCCATGTACATTGACCGGCCGGAAAACGCCTCGATTTACGTTACTGCCATAAGACCGTGAAGCATGGTGGAGGCATAGTAATAGTCTGGGGGTGTTTTTCTGCTAACGGTCTAGGTCCAATACATCGAAACGATGGAATAATGGACCATTTCATGTATAAAAATATCCTGAAAGATGTTACCTCATGCTGAATGGAATATGCCAATAAAATGGGTTTTTCAGCAAGCAATAAAATGGGTTTTTCAGACAACGATCCAAAACACACTGCAAAAGTAGTCAAGCAGTGGTTTCAAGACAACCACCTATCGGTGATGGATTGGCCGCCTCAATCTCTGGATCTCAACCCTATCGAGAACCTGTGGGAGATCGTCAACCGCAGAATTAATCCTGAAGGTGTTCGTAATAAAGATCAACTGTTTGAATAAATCCAAAAGGCCTGGGCAGCGATTCCACAAAGTTTCATTGATCACCTGATCGAATCTATGCCTAGAAGATGCAAGGCTGTGATCGACAACAAAGGATTTGCCACGAAATATTGATAGCGAAATACAGCTTGGTCAACATTTTATCAAGTTGCACTTGCTTTGTCCAGAAGGAATAAATATATTTAAAAAATATATTTATAATCGTTAAACATATTCAAACATGGTTAAAAATTAAATTATGTCAGCTGTGTATTTTAAAGTACCGCATTATAATTTAATTTAACTTGAAACCACATTAAAAATCATTTTAAGTCTTTGTCTTTATAAAATATCTTAAAATTAAACAATATTGATATAAAAAAAAAACTATTAATGAAATTTAAATGTTTGAAAAAAATATTTATTTATTTATTGTGAATAACTTATACTTATTTAAACTTATACTATTTATTTCTTAAAACATTCATAACACAACATTATCTTCTTAGGTTTGTTTTCTCACGATTTAGTTTTTTTTAATGAGAGGTCAATTGTTTATGGTTGAATTAAAGGTCAAAAATTAAAACTGTTGAGTGAAATCTATCATAAAATCCGAATAGAGTGACTTCTTAACAAGGCCTGTCAACAATTCTATACTTTCATTTTATAGTTTATTTAGGAAAAAAATACTTAGATGTAATGCCTAAAAAAGAACTAAAAAAATAATTCATAAAAAAAAATTACACTTTGAACTAGTTTTATTAGACAACAGATAAAAATAATGTAACACTTAATGATCGTATTGCTGATTTTGGACATTTGCACAATACCTGAAATTAACGAAATATTATTAATTTTTTACTCATTGATAAAAATTAAATGTTATTATGCATATAGTTATTAAAACGCATTGATAAGCATTAGAATAGAAATATTAAGCTGCAGAACTAAAATAAAATATTATCGATATTTTACAGCAAAATAAATATTACCGATAAACAAAAATAACATATAAAGTTTTATATGAAAAAGTTAAACTACAAAGGAATTTGAAAACCAAAGAAGTGAAATTCCAAAATATTTCCACACTGACTGTTGAAAGAATATAAGAGCTTAAACTTTTTTATGGCAGAGTGTATATAAACATTATTACAGATACAGTTATTAAACATTTAGTTATTAAATTTATCTTATGTAATATCTTTCTTACATGATCTGAAACAATTTCACCATCTTCTGAAGGTTTATCAGGCTTTCGAGCAATAGGATCATACTCTGGAAGATCAGGAAGATCCTCTACATCATCATTTACAACTTGATCTTCCTGATTTTCCTCTTCTTCTTCATAATCTAACTCCCCTTCTTCTATATCTTCAAGCATGTTACGAAGCTTAAATAGCAAAGTTCATACTTATACATGTGTGGCTCTATATATAAATATATATATATATAAATAAATATATATATATATATATATATATATATATATATATATATATATATATATATATATATATATATATATATATACATATATATATATATATATATATATATATATATATATATATATATATATATATATGTGTGTATATATATATATAACGTAAAATTAAATAATAACACCTCGTAATTAAAGTAACATGACTCCGAGCTAGTAGCATTTAATTTTACATAATATAATTTGCTCTACTCTGTATTGAGCACTCTATACCAGTATTTATTAACACAATTATTATTATCACAATTATTGTGCTGACACAGGGCTACTGCCATCTGTATTATTTTACTAGCATAGTCTCTGATATATATATATATATATATATATATATATATATATATATATAAATAAAGGCTTCGGCAGGAATGGCAGGCTATAGCCAGCGCCCGCCTCCACACCTGTGCAAATCAGTTTATACGAGCAAAATAAAGCCTGTGCAAAATATAAATTTTTGGTAAAAATAAAGTTAAACATTTTTATGTTTTTATTTATTTATTATTTTAAAAACTTCTCAAATAATGTAATTTTGTAAAACTATTAGTTTTACAAGTTAAAAACGAAACTATTTCATTCAGGTTAGGCAAAAAAAAACTATGAAAAAAATAATTTTTGAATATTCTGATGTAAAAATAATAAATAAAAATCGAATAAGTTATTTCAAACAGATATAACTTTTTGTATTATTCTGTGTTATGTTAAAAGATAAATAATTAGTATATTAAAAACCAGACAAAACATGGATGTGTTGCAAAAGAGTTTAACATCTCATTTATAATCAACAGACTGCAAATCGATTTTTATAGTATAAATTATTTTATAGTAAAAATGTTTACAAAAACAGCGAACAGCTATTTTCAATTCAATGATTCAACCTGCTACAGGTTGAATTATTGGATTAAAAATAGCTGTTGCCATTAGTAAACGACTGGGGCTTTGGCCAGGGCTAGGTTTGATAACACATAGCCATGACAAGGGCCAGGTTTATGATCAGGGCTGCATTAATATTGATAGATCCTATAAAAATGTTATCTTTAATTAAAATTTATAATATGAATTTTATTTAAAAACGATATTTTATAGGATCTATCAATTTTAATGCAGCCCCGGCCGGGTTTATGACTGGGGTTGAACTTATATTGATAGATCCTATAAAAGTATTGTTTTTAATTATAACTCATACCATAAATTTCAATTAAAAATAACATTTTTATAGAACCTATCAATATTAATGCAGCACTGATCATAAACTCATCCCCGGTTGCGGATATGTGTTATCAAACCTGGCCCTGGCCATTTACTAGTTGCCATTGAATGAAAAAGACGACATTGATTACAATAGTTTAAGCAGTGAAAGTGAAACACCTGAATCGAGTGAAAGTAAAGAAACTGTGTTCAATTTTGAAATTATAGATATTTTGGGCTAATTTATTTAAAATGAATATTTATAAATAATTTATAACTAGATATATTCCTTTTGTATGATAAAAATAATACTATTTGTTTTTGTACTTTCATTACATTTAATACATTTAAATATGTTTTACAACAATAAATCTGATATATAAAATAATACTGCATTTAATACCCTTCTATTGGTTCTATTCATAAAAAAATGTAAAAAAGATTTGTTTTTTTTTTAAATTCATTTAACGCAATTTTTTTTTTTTTTTTATACACGCCTTCATTATATAAGAAGAGTATATTTAAGAAGTATACATACCAGAATCTTAAAAATATTTGTACTAAGTCTCTTAGAAATTAAAAACTAGATTACATCAAATTTTAACTTACATATCGCGTCAACATAACATACTTCTTTTCCGAAATTTTCCGAAAAACATACTTCTTTTCCGAAAATTTCCGAAAAGAATATAAAATCAATTACAAGTTCATAAAAGAGTATGATAGTAAATTGAACAAAAGTGACAGTGATAATTAAAATTTTAGTCTAAACAGTTGAAAAACAATTGTAAAAGAATAGAACTCTTTGGTTTAAAGTTTATTTAAAAAAAGATTTCAATATAATTGTCACTATATCTTTATAGCTTAGAGATATCATGGTTAAATTTTTAAAATTTAATTTAATTCACAAAGCACAAGAAAAATGAATCAACTAAAGAAGTGCAATAAAAAATGTTATATTTTATTCTATTATATTAATACTGAAATAGATCTTGTAAAATTGATACGTTCATTGCGAAAGTTTTTAAGCAAATGTCAAGATGCTTGAACAAAGAAACGTGATGGTTGCAAAGGTTGATTTTCTGCCATTTTTTGTGTTGCTTGCAAATTATTGGCTTGACTATATCTGGAATAAACTCAACAAAAATCTGATTATACAACTAATAAAATTGGAGAATTATAGAATAAAGTCTGAATAAAAATCGAGAAACAAAACCAAAACAAAAACAAAATAACAAAAACTCACTAAGTAGAGCGCACACTAATAACTCTGAGCAAAAGATAAAAACTGCAGTGTAACTTCGAAAAAACTATTATCTCAACTTTACAAGTATCTAACTATTCAAAGATTAATTGCCCAAGGTTTTTTTTAATGATTTGTCACTCTCCTACTTGTTAATAAAGCGATTGTAGAAATTTTTATGTACGATGACATTTTCATTTACAAGAGTAATGAATGAACTTTTATAATATAATTAAGATCATTTGTTTTTATAAAACAACTATATGATGTATACCAGTTTTTTTTTTATATATTGTTGTTTTATTAGAAAGATTGATTACATTTTAACATTTGAATATTGTTTTTTATTTATTATTTAATTAATGACTAAATTATTAAATAAAAACTAAATACAAAAAATTATTTAAAAAAAAAACATTTGGTTTTTCTTTTTTGCAAGTTGTATATAAATATATATATATCATGGGCTATTCTAGACCGTTTTTGACAGTGTCAACTGTTATTGGGCACTGATTTGGGTGCCGCCCAAATTCAGAAATTGAAAACCTTTTTTTTTTTTTAAATAAAATAATTATCTTTTGTTTTGTTTTTGCAAAAAAAATGCCTATGTAAGGCAAATTTCCTTATGGAAAGGTGCCAGCATGGGGGTACTGCCACCCAAATTATTTTCCTAGATATATATATATATATATATATATATATATATATATATATATATATATATATATATATATATATATATATATATATATATATATATATATATATATATAGGTCGGCCTAACTGCCGACCTGAAAGTGTTTGAGGTCTGAAAAAAACTGCCGACCTCGTTTCTATGTCTTATGGTTAGATGTTTGTATCAAATAATTTTTGCTGACCTGATGCCGACCTCTAAAAGATTGAGGTCGGCATCAGGTCAGCAAATTATTGCCGACCTCATTTTTCCTAATTCCGAGGATTGTATATATATATATATATATATATATATATATATATATATATATATATATATATATATATATATATATGTATGTATATATATATAGCTCTGGGAATAAGAAAAATAAGGTCGGCAATTACAGATTAAGGCCAACCTTAACCTATGCAAGATCGGCAGAAAAAATGTAAAACGAAAACATAGAAACAGTCGGTGATTTTTTGCGGACCTCAAACACTTCTAGGTTGGCAGTTAGGTTGACATTGCTGAATGCCAACCCTAATTCCGAGAGTTATATACATAAATACAGGCCTTGCTTTAAATAAAAGACTTAGCACATTAACTTGTCGTGATTTTGACATTATAAAGTTACTTTTATTTTTCTTTTTTTAAATTTATTTAAGGACATTAACTATTTTAACTACTACAATAATATAAACAATAAAATAAACTACAGCAAAACAAGTTTATTTTACTAATTAAGAAAAATGGATCTGGAAGTGTTACTTTCTAAATGTACATATTGTGGAATGTCTATTTTGTTTCAATTTTTTTTTTAGTGTTTTTTAACATTAAATAAATAAATTTAATATTACATTTTTTTATTATCATTTAACATAAATCAATTTCTTTCTATTCTCAACATTTGTATAAATGAATTTATATATTACACATTTGTATAAATATATATATATATATATTTTTTTTTCATTATTTCCTAAAATTGCAACTTAGAAAACAATTTTTTACTTGAATATTACTTTACCAGCGCATTTTTTTTGTGACAAACAAAGATTTAAGTCTTATTTATAAAAAAATACTGTTGAGCTTTCTCAAGTCTTAAGGCAAAAAAGTTAATCGTACGTATTATGAATAGTTTTGATGCAGTGTTATAACATGTTTACAAGTTATAACATGTTTACAAGAAATTAAATATTTCGTAAAAAAATAGAAAATGATAAAGAAAAAATTTTTTTTTAAATAACTTTTTTATTCAAAATTCTTTCTAAATTATAAAGAAATTTCTGTTTTTACTTTTTTGATATCGCACAACCTGTTAATTATATAAAGCTAAAATATATAAAACTAAAATATAAATATATATTAAATATAAAATATTAAAACTATTATAGACTAAATTAAAACTATTATAAACAATATTAAAGCTGATTAAAACTATTATAAAATATTATTATTATAAACTATTATTTTCGCAAAATAAAACTTATAAATATAAACAAAGACATTGCAAGAGCTTGCTTCAAGCATAAATTCAAGCAAAAAAATTAATAATTGAGTCTTATCCATAAATTTAGTCATATCTTTAATTATTAAAAACTCTTTATAAGATGTTGCTTAAAGTTTGTAACAATGTTTTTTCTTTACGTTTTTTTAAATCAATCATTATACCAAAAGAAACAAACACAAAAATTAAAATATCAAAAGTGGCGTTAATATAAAATAAAATTTAGTGTTAGGGCGTCAAAAAAAAAAAAAATTTTTAATTGCTGATCCTAAAAGTTTCTTTATGGTCCCACAATAACATCTATTTTTTTTTAGATCATTTAAATAATATTTAGGGGTCCCTCAAGGGTCATAAAGTTCTAGAATATTAGAGTAAATTGCGTTCTATGTCTTCAATTTGAGCAAATTTGGATAAATATTTAGAGATCAGTCTTTGATCCAATGATAATTGTTTATCAAATCTAGAAAGTTATTTGAAAGAAATTTGTAGAATCTAGATATATATAACTTTTGTGTACATAGAAATTTGCTTTCAAGGACAAACTATGTCAAAATTAAGCAAAATCATGAATTTTTAACTTCTACTGTGTATTTTATGATGCTAATAAATTTACATAAATTATATTATATATACAATTGTACATTAAACCATTAGGCTCATAAGTAGTACAATGTCTTAAATTAATGTCAAATTAACAATAACAATAATAATAACAATAATAAAAAAACTTATTTTAGATTTTTTTATTTCAATAATAATATTTATGACATCATTGTTTAATGAGTTCTGTAAATAATAAAAGTGAAGAGCAGGTAAATATTAAACACCATATCATTTCTAGAATATTTTTTGTTGGTCATGTGAGATGTATGCATTCTGCTGTTGGCAGAAAACATTTTCTTTGAAATGTGAAAAGTTTGTTTATTTATATTTCAAAACATAATAACTATAATTATCCACTATGTTTGATAGACAAACTTGTTAAAATCAAACAGAATAAGTTTAAAAATAGACTTTACTGTATATTAATAGATTATTACTAGTTTTGTTGATGAAAAGACAGTGCCAATTTACTATGGTTGTGCGAATCTCAGCTAGTAGCTAGTGACAATCAATATTATTAGCCTATTAGGTCTGTATAATTTTTATTTTTCTGATCTAGTAAACTCAATGCTCACAAAAGAAGTCACACATGTATGACATTGTATGTTGTCTAATAAGATAATTTATAATATAGTTATATAATAATATATAATATATATATATAAATATATATATATATAAATAAATATATATGTATATATATATAAATATATATATATATAATATATATATATATATATATATATATATATATATATATGTATATATATATGAATATATATGTAAATATATATATGTATATATATATACATATATATATATACATATATATATATATATATATATATATGTATATATATATGTACATATATATACATATATATATATACATATATATATACATATACATATACATATATATATATACATATATATATATATATATATATATATATATACATATATATATATATATATATATATATATATATATATATATATATATATATATATATATTATAAATATATATATTTATTTATATATATACATATATATTTATTTATATATATATATATATATTTATATATATATGCATGTGTGTGTGTATATATATATATATATATATATATATATATATATATATATATATATATATATATATATAACAGATAACTGAATAATACAGGTAATTTCCAGAGTGATGTCAAAATCCACTTCGACTGGAAGTAGCAATATAATCTGGATGATTGGACATCCCAGTGACAAGATAACAGGGGCACGCCTACCTTCTGGTTGTAATGTTATGAGAAACTTTGTCTTCTATCATCGGAAGCATTCACTGTCAAAGACAGCTGTTTCGTCAAGAAACTTCAGAACAGATCAAGGAGGAGGACTTTCGAGCAACGAAATCTGTCGTGCACTGGGATGGGAAGCTTCTGTCTAATATCACTGGAGTAAACACAGAACAAGTGAATAGATTGCCAGTTTTGATATCTTCTCTTGTTAATGGAAGCATCAAACTACTGGATATGCCAAAGTTTTCTTGTGGGTCAGGAAAAAGAGCTTCATCAGGTCAGCAGTTTCTAAATGCAGCTTAAGTGTGCCTTGGTCCATTCACTGGACCGGAGATTTTGATATATAAAAAATTTAAAGAAAACTGGTCCAAACTACTTCACTGTCAACTAAAGCTGCGACCAACACTGCTGATCTCTGCAAGTGAAAAATTAAAGGAAGTCATTGCTGATCAACTTAAACTCTGCCATCCTCGAGATGACTACAAAGAATTTCTTCAACTTGCGGCTTCCATGATTGGTTTGAACAATTTTACTATAGCAGCTGTTGAGCATGTTGGATGGCAAAAGCAATCTGCACAATGAAGGTCAAATTGCTTTTTGATGGAAACAAACCTGTAATAAAGCTAACAGCTTGAGAATTGCAAGAAATACAACGATTCAACAGATTTGTAGTCAAAGTATATCTTCAGTCTTGGTTTTCATGTCAAATGGTTGCTGATACACCAGTCAATGACATTCTTCTGATTCAAAGGCTCCATAAATATGACGGCCTTGGTTTGTAGACAGCAGGTCTGAAGATGTTGGTCCAGCATTCTTGGTACTTAAGCCAAGAGCTTGCAACACTCTCTTTGTCAACATCTATCCTGTGAAGAGAAAGTAAAGCTTGTATCAGAAATCAAAGATGATCAAGGATTGCATTTGGTCAAGTCACTTCCTTATTCAATATCGGTATTAACCATTTCTAGAAGTTTCTTCAAAACTACTGAATTGACGACAATTTTTTTGTCTTGCCTGTAGAAGAATGGAATAAAAGCCAAACTTATCAGATCGCATAGGAATAGATAAAAAAGCTTGGCCTGTGTCAATGACTGTGCCTAATGTGGTATTGCCCTCATACAGAATTTCAATGCCACTATAACAAATGATGAACAACAAAAACAATATCTTCTGCAAGTTGTCGAGAAGCAGACACAACTCTTTAAAGTGCAATTGTGACAATCTTCTGGACATATAGACAAGACTATAAAATTATAATTGGGTCAAAATTAAAACACTTTACTACTGAGAAATGATGTCAATATATTTTATATATGTAAATTTATAAGTAAGCTTCATAAAATATACCTAGTACCTAGTTCGACCGTAGAAGTTAAAAATTTATGATTTTGTTTGATTTTGGCATTATTTGTCCTTGAAAACAAACTTTCATGTACACAAAAGTTATATATTTCTAGATTCTACAAATAAATAACTGTTTAAATTTGATAAACAAATTATCATAGAATCAAAGACTGATCTCTAAAGATTTATCCAAAATTTGTCCAAATTAGAGACGAAAAACGCAATTTACTCTAATTTTCTAGAACTTCATGACCCTTCGGGGACGCCTAAATATTATTTAAATGATTTAATAAAAATTAGTTGTTATAATGGGACCATAAAGAAACTTTTAGGAGGGACTGCATCAGCAATAAAAAAAATTTTTATGAGTGCTTTGGAACACCCTATTTTTGCGTGTACTTTTTTTTAGCTCACAATTTTTTGTTTTTTAATTTGTTTAAAAATTTGATAATTATTTTTGTTATTGTTTGTAATAAGAAATGGTTTAAATAAATATTCTTGCTATTGCAAGATGATAAATCTACTTTTTTTTTTCTTTTGCTGAACATTTTTGATGAAATAGTTAAAATAATATAGATAAAATTTTCTTTGTTTTTTCTTAACTTACTATATTTGTAAACTGTGCAAATACCAAACTTAATTCTCATGCAATCTTTTTTATGTCATTTAAACATTCAGGTTTTTATAACCTTAACTACTTCTATTATCTTACTGCTTAAACCATTTGTTTAAATAATAAAAAATGATAAAAAGTGGCTTGATTGAAATGGCTTTACAGCTTATGTTAAATGGCTTAGCGCATACATAAATGGGGTGGCAGTTTACACTTTAAAACAAGGCCTGATAAAAATGTATATATATATATATATCAGTCTTCTCTGTTTGAAATTTAATGCCGGTGCACAAGAAATCGCTGACACAGAATGGTCATTTTAAAGTTAGCCTACGCGATTATTAAAATTCATTTTTTTCTGCTATTTAAATTGAAATAATAATTGCGAAAAGAATTGCTTTGAATAAATACTAGATAAAATAGTTTTAAAAAAAAACTGGTAAAAAAAAAAGCTTTTTTTTATAAAGTTGAACAGATGAACAAAAAAGTTTTGTTGCAATTTAAAACAAAATGCTTTTATTTTTTTGGCAAGCACTTTTTTAAGCACTTGCCAAATTTTTCGCAGGAGTGTAGGCAAGCACAAAAAGATTTAAAGCGCGAAAGCGCTGGCTAAACAAAGTAGACTGATATACATTATATATAACCCTCAGAATTAGGGTAGACATTCGGCAATGCCAACCATAAGGTGTTTGAGATCGGCAATATATTGCCAACTTCGTTTCTATATTTTATGGTAAGACCTTTGTATCATTTTTTTTTTGCTGACCTCTAAAAGATTGAGGTTGGTGAATTATTGCCGACCTCATTTTTCTTAATTCCGAGGGCTGCTATTATTTTTTAATACTTTAAAGTTACTTTTATCACTGATATTTACAAGAAATTTAAATTTTTCAATTTCTTAATTTCCACAATTTATCCTTTTTCCTTTCACTTATATCTTACATATCACAAAATTATTTTTTTAATTGACGTTATTTTTAAGTATGGGTTTCCTGACATTTCATTTTTTGGCCGTGATATTGTGTGTGTATGTGTGTGTATGAGTGTCCAAAAAAACAATATTTTGAAAAAATATGCAGGCACCCCTAATGTGTTCTATATGATAAAAAAAAATGGTTTTAAAAAATATGTTGACTCTCAAATGAAGCAATATTACATGAAAAATTTAAAAATGATAACTATCTTATAAATATGTTAGATTTAACAGCATAAAGTATAAAGTTTATTAACTAAAAAAAAAAAAACATTTTAACTAATTTTTTTTGACAACATTTTCTTTTTCAATAAGTTTTTTATAATATAATAATTATTTTTGAAATTTTCATATGATTTTGCTTCATTTGAGACACAACATAATACATTTTTGAAGAACTTTTCTTTGATAGTATTAGGAACTTGTTATATGTTTCTATTCAAAAAATTTTAAAACCAGTCTTTTTTTATCACATTAAGGGGGGTGTCAGTACAAATTTTTTTTTTTAATTTTAATAAAAAAAGCAGCCATTGTGCAGCGGTAGTACACTTGCCTCAAAAACAAAGAATTCGTGGTTCAAACCCCACCCCTGGGCAAGTTTTCCAACATCGGCTAGGAAAAAGCCGTGAACTTCCAATTAAATGCTCATCTGCAGTGCCCTGTGATAAGACTATGGACTTTTTGGAGCACCTAAATAAATTTTTTTTTTTTTTTTAAATGTTGTTTCATGGGACACCCTAATATATATATATTATTAGAATATTTACTATTTAAAAAAAATGAAGCATAAAACTAACTTGTTTAAAAGTTATTAGTTGTTAAAAACCATTTAAAGAAAGATATTTTGAAAAGGGAAATTTTATGGAAAAACACCCACAATTTAAATAGTGTTTTCTGTCCTAAAAATTTTGCTGAAATTTTAAGGACATTAAAACATTAAGGAAATTTTTCTCATATATATGTATTGCTTAAGTATTGCATACTTAGGTTAGTCAGCCATCAGTACTTATATTGACTGAGTTAGAGTTTCCTAAAAAAAATTAATTTATAATTCTTTATTTTCAACTTTAAAAAATGTCTAGGTAAACACATTTCAAAAATAAAAGTAAGCAAAAATTAGTATCATAACAACTTTAATCTACAGAAACAATAGATATAAAATTAAAAAAACCTGCATGACTGGTTTAACATGTTCTTCAACAGTTGCTAGTTTAACATCATGTTCAATAAATGCAAGCTTATGCTCTTCTATAGCAATTGGATTATTATTATTTTCTATAGTAACTAAATTGTCATGCTCTTCTATATAAGGTGACTGTTTATCCTCTTCAATACTGGCTGATGTAATAGGCTCTTCTATATAAGGTGACTGTTTATCCTCTTCGATACTGGCTGATGTAATAGGCTCTTCTATATAAGGTGACTGTTTATGCTCTTCAATACTGGCTGATGTAATAGGCTCTTCTATATAAGGTGACTGCTTATCCTTTTCAATACTGGCTGATGTAATAGGCTTTTCTATATAAGGTGACTGTTTATCCTCTTCAATACTGGCTGATGTAATAGGTTCTTCTATGTTAGGTAAATGTTCATTCTCTTCAATATTGGTTGATGTAATAGGCTCTTCTATAATTGTTTCAATAGGTGTTGTTATTTTTTCTTCAGTAGTCTCTGTTTTAACAAATTCATTTTGTTGTTTTGCTGAAAAATTTGGGGAATTACATATGTTATCGGCTTCTTCTTTTGGTATAGAAAAATCACTGTCACTTTTAGCCTCAACAATATTAGGAACTTCACATTTTTTTAAAGTCTCATCATTTCCTTCTAAAACATTCTCAACTTCTATTGAATGTGTTTGTTTGCTTAAACATTGTGAAAATATTCCATTAGTATTTATGACATCAGTGACATCAGCCATAATCTATATGAACTAAACATAAGTAAATTAACTTATATTAATAAATATATAGAACAATTCATAAAACTTTTTATCTTAATAGGATTAATTATATAAATATAAATAAAAAATATTTTTGAATATACACAATTAGGTCTGAATAAATTAAAAACAGAATTAGATTGTTTGAACTTTTACTCAACTGTAATGAAACTGTAATGAAACTAGCTGTAATGAAACTGTAATGAAACTAGCTGTAATGAAACTTTAATGAAAGAACTAACTGTAATGGAAGAACTGTAATGGAAGAACTGCAACGAAAGAACTACCTACTTTTAACTGAAAAAAAAAAAAATTTAATAACAATGCACAAGACTCTATAGGTATGAAACAAAATATAACATATTTGATGAGTGACACACTGAATCAAATTATTTATTTTTTGGGAGGCCATACGTCTATATCTTAATGTTATTCTTAACTGAAAGAGCAATAACAACAAAAATTCATCTGCTTTTTTAATTACTTGTTTGTTGAAGCAAATATGTAATAAACAATCTTTTTAAGTAGTAAAAATAAATAACAAAACAAAGCATGTGTTTAATCAATCACACTTTATGTCAAAAAGAAGCTAAAACATCATGGCTAAAAAAAGTTCACAGTTAACTCCATGGTTAAAAACTGTATAAAAAACAAAAACTTATAGTTTTCAGGTTTTGGAAGCAAAAAATTATTTTTAGTCTTGAGAAATGCTGCATTTTAAAGTAATCAATTCCATGTTCCTTTTAATAAAAAAATCATACCTTGAATAATAAAAAATTTAAATTATAAAAATTATATTTTAAAAAATTAGGAAAAGACTTGGATTTTTATTTTGCTTTGGTAGTGACAAATAAACTTTGTAACAAAAATGGTTACCATACTTATGTACAAGGTTTCATAACAGTAATTAAATTAAGATGGAAATTAAGTGACCGGGGCCCCAGCTCTAGCCCTGGCTAAAAATGAGACTTTTTGCAAACCCAGCCCCGGCCCCAGCAAAATTATAAGATTTAGCAGGGATTAAAAGCCGGGGCAATAAAAAAATTTATAATTCTTTATGTGCTATAATTTTATACTTATATTTACTATTTATTAAATGTATAAAAAAGAAAAACATAAGAATGGATAAGAGTTATCAGGTTTTTTTGATGTGCAAGGAAAAAAACTGGATTAATAAAAGCTTTTACAGCCAAAGGGACAGATACAGTAAAAGAATGTAAATTGTTGAATAAGAAGCCAATAGAGATAATACCTTATTTGAGCATTGACCATGATTAGAGAAACAGCATAAAAGAGAAAGGCTAAAGCCTAATGATGATGATGATGATGATGATGATGATGATGATGATGATGATGATGATGATGATGATGATGATGATGATGATGATGATTATGTTGATCATCATAATGATGTTTATATATGCATATATATACAAAATATAACATGAGCCCTGGTCACAAACTTGGCTCTGGCCATGTTTTATCAAACCCGGCCCCAGTCAAATATCAACCCCGGTCGCTTATAATGGAGAGAGGAGTATTTGATTTTCACTTAAAACCTTGAATAGAACAGTCAACAAATTTATACACAACTTCATACAAGACTAAGCATGATTTTGTTATGATTTTATTTAACCGTTTATTCTTAAAGAGTCTTTTAGAAAAAATTATTTATAAAAAACTTAGGGTTTGTTATGGTCAAATAATTATTTTTAATAAAAAAATTTAAATATAAAATTTCTACTACAACAATATGCATTAGTGGTGTAGTGGTAGACCGCTCCCCTCATAAATGAGAAGTTCTGAGTTCAATCCCCAACAGTTCCCTTGTGGGATTGTTTCTTTGCATAGCAGCCTTGTTCATCATTATAGAGTTGTAAGAGTTGAGAAAGGGTTGTAACCACAATTAAAGTAGCCTCCTTGACTGAAGAGGCTTTCTCAGCCTTAGGGAGGTGAATTAACAAAACAAACAAAATAAACACTTCATGTTTTATTATTGATTTAGGAGCTCATTATAAATTTTTGTGGCACAACACAAAAGCATTATATTTATTATCTCTTAACAATATTTAAATTTATGTGGCACAACACAAAAGCATTATATTTTTTATCTCTTAACAATATTTAAATTTCAAGCTTTCATACTTTGACTTGATGCACTCAAAAATTATTTGTTTAATATTTCTCGAGCGTATATTGTAAATATATAACAATATAACTATATAAATATTTTTACTAAATAAAATATCTTTAAAAGACTGATTTTAATAAATTATTTTTTATTCAAGTCAATCAAAATAATAGAGTCAATTATTATTTTGATTGACTTGAATAAAAAAAAATTATGCTAAAAAGTGAAACTACTATTATATGGAAGAAAACCTTGCTTTATTTATACTCATTATTCTTATAAATATATACATATATGTTTTAAATATTTTATTTTGTATAGAGAGAACTCGTAGTATAGAGAATACATTTTACTATAGTAATTTTTTTTTTAAATTAAAATTACTTTTGCGGCATATTGCAAAATAATTTTTTCTAAAATTGTTAAAGGCAAGATGGCAGATGGCAAATTTATATTGGATTGGTTTAAAAAGAAACATTAAAAAACAACATTCAATTTTAAATGTCTTTACAACTAAATTTCTTTTATTTTAGAGCTGACATTGATGTTAGGAATTTTATATGTGAAACTTTTATATTCTTGTTTTGCATATTTATTCAAACGATTTTATGTAATTTAATTTATGCATATACACTGACACAATATTGCTACAGTTCTCAGTTGATGCATACAATTTTCTAAGTTATCAATGAATACTCTATTCATTGATAACTTAGAAAATTGTATGCATTGACATGCAATAAAAAAAAAATGCTTATAGGAGCAAAATAGTTACTGAGACATTAACATTAAACCTAACACATGTTGTAGAGTTTAAAAACCTGTTTTATTTACAAAGCAACCACGATATAACATGTTATTTTGAAAAATATATTAAGCAAAATAACTTAGAAAATTAAGTCAGCAATAATTAGTCATTCAAGTCTTCATCTAAACTTTTCCTCTTTAAAATTTGTTAAAAAATATAACTTCCTAATAACATTATTTATAAAAGAGTTTAAGATGGTAATTGACTATTAACTTAAAAAAATCTTTATGACTTGTTTGTATTATTTTTACCTTTTTCTTTTTAGTTTTAAAAAACTTTTTAACTTTTATATAACCACAATATCAGGCATTTTATGCCATACAATTTATTGTAAGCCTTATAAATGATAATTTTTCATACATTTACTGTTTTTAACAATGAAGTTTGATTTGGAGAGAAAAAACAACAATATAATTGGGTTGATAATTGCCTTGTATCTTAACAAATAATTATTTTTTGATAAGTTCAGATAACTTTAAACCTAACTTCTAGTGTTTCTAATACATAGAACTTGTCGAACTACGTTGGCATATCTTTACCATTATATTATTATTAATTATGGTGACTGGTTCCTTTCAAAATTTGAATATATTAAACACTAAAAAACAAATATATCTGGTAGTTGTTTATTGGCCTCAGTCATTCTTAAATCAACCTGGCCTCATGAAAAGTTAAGGGAATCTAAGACTTTTATTAAAAATAAAAATAAAAGTTAAGGGAATCTAAGACTTTTATTAAAAATAAAAATAAAGTGACAAAAAAAAGTTCTTATATACCTCTTACCTTAGCATTATAGCCCTATACTACCCCACCATAGCCCTCTACCCCACCCCATGAAATTCTTCCATATAAAGATGCTACTTGTCATGATACATTACCTAGAACTAAAGATCCTAATAAAAAAGTTTTGTTTTATGAACATACTGGTACGTAATATTAATCTGTATATCAAAGAGAGATTTTTCAGACAAAAAAAAATAAAAAATAATACTTTAACTTTCTAATTTTTATTTTTTTTTTTAATTTTAAATTTATAGCTATAAAACCAAAAAATTAATAATATTTTTTTTAAATGACAAAAAAAAAAAAAAAAAAAAAAGTAGCTTTTTTGACAAAAAAAAAATAACTCAATTTTTGCTCTCCACTGAAAAACAAAGATAAAAAGAACTTAGTATAAACACAGCTCATCTCTTTTAGTAAAAAATTAAAAATGAGCAACAACTTACCAGAATACCAAGTTGTCTTCATTTATATTAATCTTGTGTAACAATAACTCATTTAACTCATTCTCAACTAATACAATGAATCCACAGCAACTATAAATGCAAAATTGCGTGAAAACAAGAATTTGCCTTCAAACTATTATTGCAAGGTATAGCATTATACTTGCTGTGAATAAACTAATTAGAATAACAAACAAGAGCAAAAATTGCTCACTCTCTTGAACTTTAAAGTTAAATAATTTTTAAATAATTACCCAAAATGCTTCTGATAATGCAAAAAAAAAACTCTCAGGAGAGTAGGAAATAATAGTATTTTAAATATTATCAAAAGAACCCTAGTCATTTTTGATAATGCACTATTCTCTCAGTAATAACTTTCTTTTATGCCATATCCATCATCCATGTCCATCATTATTAAAATAATCCATTAAAACAAACAATGCTTCAAGAAATAAAAACTAATTTCTAATTTTTCTGATTGTTTTTTAAAATACTTAGATAATTTTCTAAGATAAATATATATGTCATCATATAGAAATATGTTTCAGTAAAAAAAAGAAATAGCATTTAAAACTTCAAACATTGTATATTTTTTAAAACTAAAATTATATTCAACATTTCAAACATGATTTTCAAACATGGTGGATTCAAATAGGGTGATACTCTTCTTTTATCTATGTATAAAGCAAATTAAATTAAATTTAAATTTAAAAAGAAATTAATTCAAAATGCTAAACCAAACAAATTGATTACAATGTTTGATTGGAAAAAATTAATTAAAAAACTAAAATAAATAAACTTATCCAAATCATTTAAAGAACATTAGACTCTTCAAGATCAAGAGGTTGGTAAGGTTTATATATTTATGTAAGGTTTATATATTTATATATCTGTGTGTGTGTAAAATAAAACCAACCTAAAGTTGATTTGGATATGTTTATATTTTTTTACATTTACTATAACTAATTATTACAATTATTATTGTAATAATAGCACTGTTTTTTACAATATAATACATTTTACTATATTATAATTTATGATTTATGACTGAGAAATTCTAACATCGATTATTATCTTTTTTATAATTTACTTTGTGCATATATTATGTTCCTAATTTTAAAACAACCCGGATTTTATATCGTAATTTTTTCCATTAACTTTATTCTGAAAATTTAAAAAATTAAAAAACAAAAACCTGAAAAAATAAATAACTTTTTAGGATTTTCCTTTAATTAAAAAACTGCCTGTTCTAACCAAAACCCTCAGATGTAAATACAACCAAAGTACCAATCCCTAGAACATCATTCAATTGTATATTGCTTATGCTTTTAAACCCAAATTGTTTTAAAATCAAAAAATCAAAAACTCATGCACAAAGTTAATGATTAAAAAAGATGGGGATCAATAACAAATTTAAGTTCATTTTTTAACATTAAAATAAAAATTTAAACTAATTTTCAGACATACAATTTAACTAATTTTTATTCAGTGCAAAATTCATAAGATCCCATAAAAACATTACCAAGGAAATCAAAAACAGTGCTAATAATAAAAATAATAGTTATAATAATTGTTGTTGTTGTTGTTGTTACTGTTACTTTATTATTGCTATAATTAATAAATTTATTAACATTAGTATCATTAAAATAGTTTTGTTAATAATACTATTAATGTTTCTAATTGATTTAATTTTTTATGATCATTAATAATGAAAATTAATAAATAGAAATCAATTAGAAACGATTCAATAAGTAAATTAAAAATAGAAAAAGAATAATCTTTGTTTTAAAAACACTTTTTGTTTAATTTTTAAGTTTTAAAAAACTACTACTAAAGTTTGGAAGCAGAATAAAAAATTTTAAAAAATTTTAAAAAATTTCAAACTGATATTTAAACTTATATATTTAAAACAATTTTATAACAATGACAATTCTTAAATGAAGAAATTAAAGTAAATTCTAACAAAACTAAAACACTAAATTAAAGACATTTTTAAAATTTTCTTCGAAACTAATTACCCCTTGAATGCTGTTTAAAAAAAAATACAGCAAGAACTGATTTTTATGACTTTCTTTTAAGTTTGAACATAACAGGAAAACCTTGTCACTTTTAAAATACCCGGACGAATTCCATTCATATACTCGTGTAAGAGTCGCACAAAATTCTGCCCCTAAAAATATCTTAAAATGAGATTTGGTGAGCAATGAAAAAAAAAAAATTGCGTTTCAAGAAAAAAAAGTATGTCTATTTTTGACTCAGTTAACCTCTCCTAGAATAAACTTCAACAGATTGTTGGCTCAGTAAATCAATTAAGTAATCAATCTGCGCTATAGAAATGCTTTAGAGCTAGTTGACATCTATGACGTAATAATCTAGTAATTTGTTCTTGTTAGTAATTCAGGGGCTGATCCAGACCATTGAAAAAGGGGTGTGGAAGCTATATTAAGAACATTTTAGCAATCCAGTAAACCATAATACTTTTTTAGTTATTTTTTGTTTGAATATTATAATGTCACAAAAAGAGAAACTGCTGCCCCGTGAATCATAAAGTTTTTAAATATAAGTACAGTTAGATATTTAAATGGCATGCAGTGCATGTCTTAATTCAAAAATAAAAATCAATCAGTTTTAAACTATGTTGAAAAAACATTTAAATGAAAAGATAGCTATAACTTAAAACTAATGGTTAAGTAGTACAAAACAGTAGATGTATAAAAAAAACTCAATAACTTTTTTTTGAATCAAAAACAACATTTTTGAAAATAATCTGCCTGCACTTCCTTGATAACACTAAAATTATTTGAAACAAAAATACTTTTCCAAACCTATGCCGTATTGGGTTTAAAATAACGCGAAGTTATGAAATATTATTTCTTAAAAGTCTTACTGAAAAATATCATTTTTTATGCAATAAAATCTAAATGATAATTTTTATTTTTTTAAGAAAGGCAACCTCTCAAAAAAAATTTTTCTGTTTGATTTTTTTTTTCAGATAGTTTAAAATTTAATTGATTAAAAAACATTGCTCTACTCTATAAAGCAAGACTTTATTTATCGTTTAAAAATTTAAAACTTCTTTATTTTTTCTTTATACACAGCTACCTATCATACGCCAATTTAGCATAGGCAAGTACCCATAAAACTAAATTAACTTCTCTCTATAGACGACAGAAAATCGCTTCAAGAATTATATTTTACAAAGATAAGCATACTCGTGCAAACCCATAACTAAAACAGATGAATACTTTAAACATTTACCAAATCAGTATATATTAAAATATTTTGTTTATATTCAAACATAAAATGGGAACTGTTTTAAGTCGATTTATAAATAACTTTTTTAATGCTAGTATAAATAAATTTAGCACTAGAGCAACTGGAAACTATATAGTACCTTTGAAAAAAGAAAATTATCCTAATTCTCTATAGCATATTGTGGTCCTTACCCTTACTCTTTTAACCAATCACATCTCAAGCAACGAATGAAGATCATATGAGCAAACCCTTTCATTGCAGAAATGTTATGCTTAACTGGTAGTTTTGCATGGAAAATATAGACAAGTCGCAATAAAATTGACAATTTCTAATAGTATGTCAGTATTTATAAAAATATAGCATTCAGAGTCATTTATAATTTAATTTTAGCTTGTTGGAGTTTTTTCTAATTTTTTATTCAAAAGTTTTTTTTTTCAAAAGCTGATTTGTTTTTAGAACTAAATGTCGTTGCTTTATATTAATCTTGTGTATCTGTAACTTGGTTTTTATTAAGGGTTTGTACTGTTTTTTTGCTCTAGACTTCTGCTCTATTAGATGACCCCATATTAAAGTTATAATATAAACACAATGCTTAGAAAAATCAGCATAAAAAAACATTTATCATTAACATGCCTTCCCCTCAATTTGTAGTTTGTTGTTATGAATTTTATGTAAAAACAAAGTGAATAGCAGTATGTATAAACATCCGCTAAATTAAAGTTAGTGCCAAGAAAATGTTTATTTATTAAGGTTTTCTAAGAGCTTTGCATGGTTGCTATGAGCGTTGCTAGAGACCGAAAACTTCACTTCTTTAAATTAAAGTGTTATTTTATGCATTTATTTTTTTTACAAATATAAATGTGTTTTTGAATTCTTTGGTGTTTAAAATATCTAAAAAGTAGAAAATTAAAAAAAAATAGACACGCCTAAGATAGAATATAAAAGTGATAGAGTTAAATTTCTACCAGGGACGTGGTGGCCCAGTACGTGGGTACGAGGACTTGATGTTGAATAATAATAACAAAAAACGTTGTTGACCTGAAATTGATAGTTTTTATACTATAAAAAATTAAGTAATGCTTTAATACTGTACTTATAAGTAGTAATTAAAAATAATAATTAAAGATTTTAAAGTTTAAAAAAAAAATATCATATCAACGAAGAAATATAAAGAAGAAAGTTAAATATAAAAAAGAAAGCTGGAAACTGAAAATGAACGATTAGCTTGTCTTGCTCGAGAAAGAAAACGGAAGATTTCGAGCTAGAGCAATTGAATCAGCTGAACAACGAGCGAAGGTAGAGGCAGACGTATTGCTAAACGAAAAGAATACCGAAAACAAGCATTGTAGTGACGAACGATTAAACAATGTCTCCTCTTTATCTGAAATTAACCATCCCATCAACAGAAAAAAGAGAAAAATGTTATTGAAAAGTTCAAAACAATAAATATATAAAATGCAACAAATTCATTTGTTTTGCATTGATAAATATGGTTAATATATGTTTGACAAATAGTATTGTGTATTTAATGAATTTTTGTTATTATTTTCATTTACTACTACTCAATATGCTCCAGTCCACTCCCTATCGGTCCATGGAATTTATAAATAGTACTACTATGTATAAAATCCATGGACCGATAGTAGTTATAACTCAAACGAAAGAAACCAATGCCCTGGTTTCTATCATAGGACTAGTTTTAGTTCTATATTTATTTATGTTTCAGGTAAAATGAAGGAACAAAAAATAAAAAGAATCAACATGAAAATACAAATCTGGTGCTGAAAAAAATGCTCAAAAACGATAACATGAATTAAAAGCAGCTGGCAATGATTCAAAACAATTAAAGTTAACGGCAGGTCTCGCGTTAGTGCAAGTGCCACAAATACAGAGATAAGAGGGACATCATTTACAGCAACAGAGAATTTAGAATTAACATCAACATAACATCAACATCCATTATGAATATCACAAGTAAACCTATTATTGAAACAGAGCCAATAACAGAGATTAGTGACCAATCGTCTGTACAAGAAACAGACAATAATCAAGATATCATAATTGCAGCAGATAAAGGAGCAAAACTACAATATTCAGACGCGTTCTGAAACCAAAACATTACTAAAACTGAGAAAGTGCCTGTCGAAATGGGTAACTATGAAGTGCCTGTAACTGCAGCGGCGGACCTAAATCTAGCAGAAAAGATTAACCAGAAGCAACTAGACAGCGTTGTAAATGTTAATAAAATGATTCAGCTAAACTTCTACAAGATAGGTTTGATAATTGGTTAAACTTAAGTCACATCATAACAAAGAAAAACCATCGAAATGCTGCTGAAGCTATGGTCCATGCATTTTCAGACTCCACAATTCATAAAATAATAAATATTGAAACCATGAGACATCATAACAAAAGAAAAGGCGGAGAAACTGTATCAATACCTAATACGAGTTATTGATGCTATTCGGTATTTGATCGCAGAGAGTATTTCTTTACATGGAAATGAGGAAGCCAACTTAGTTGACTCTAAAAAAAGTGAAATCTTTCAATGTGGCGCGGGTAAATTTCTAAAGTTGTTAAATTTTCCTCAGTCAGTATGATGAGGTGCTGAATGAAAAAATTTCAAATGCTCGCAGTACTTAAAGACAATCTGCTGGAAGGGTGCTAGAATAACGTCTCTTTCTTATTATACACAAAACAAGCTAATTCATACTATGACACAGATAGTCAAGAAGGGTATTTTAGAAGAGGTAAATAACCCAGTACTCTTTTCACCATCAGCTGATGGCACCAATGATATAACACTCTGTGAGCAAACTTCTTCTGTATTACGTTATGTTACGCTTGCTGCAGAAGAGACCGTTGTAAAGGAACATCTGATTTCAATGGGTGAAACTACTGGTGAAGGAAAAAGTGAAAAAATTAAAGATGAAATCAAATTAATTAACGTAAATATTTAAAAGTGTGTAGGCATGTCCTTTGATGTTGCGAGCAAGATGCAAGAAATAAACAAAGGAGGTACAACAGATTTGAAGCAGTGTTCTCCCATGGCAACAATTATTTATTGTAGATCTCATGGAACAAATATTGTTATGAAAGTTTATGCAGAATCTTCCGTTGTTTCTGTTAACTTTTTAGAACAAAAAATAAGCAAATAAGTATCAAGGCACAGTGCTGACCAAAATGCTATTTTATCTGCTGTTAAAATTGCAACTGAAGCTCAGCTTAAACAGCACACATTTGTTGAGAATAGGACTTGCAGAAAGAAACAACTGGACTTCAATGAAATAGAAGATGAACGACTTACTTAGGCTAAAGCTCAGTGCTGGCAGAAGTGTTTTATACTCTAGTGGATTCAGCAACTGCAATTCTTGTTGACAAATTTTTTTTACAGCGGAAATTTTTAGAAAGCATATACACCTTTTATTGAAGAATATGAGTGAAGATATTAGTCATAATTTTCGTAACTCTAGTTCACAAGAAAAAATTCAATCAGTGCTTGAAAAATTCAAAATTGGTATCAGTTTAATTCACTACTGAAATGGCTGATTTTGTCGAGATCTACAGAAAAGCTGCTTAGAAGGATAACAAAACTTTGCCTTCTTTCCTCACCATTTACAATTTTATGCTGAAGACTATATTAGATGCTGTATTCCAAATTCAGTATGAGAGAACATTTCAAAACTAGTCTAGCAAATCGGTTGACATCAGAGCATGTTGGGGAACGTGTTCTTTTGTCAGTAGAACATGAGAAAGTGTGGAATTTGACCCATTCAAACAGAATAAAAAACTATGCTTATACAAATGAGTTACGTAATATTTTGTTTCTTGAAAAACTTTTTTTAGTTATAAATACGATTTTCCTTGATTGCTTATTTGTCTCTCGTTAAAAATACTTAACCGGGCCCCTCTTCTGGAGATTTGTACCTGTTTTTCAGGTGCCACCACGTCTCTGATTTTTACTAAACGTTTTCAAAAACGTATATGTACGTGTTATGGTTTAAGAAAGAAAAAAATATATGTAAATATTGGTGATTAATGTTAATAGTAATGATGTAAATATGGTAGACTCTTGGTGAATGTTAATAGTAAGTAATGTTAATAGTAATGATGTAAATATGGTAGGTATTGAAAGTCAAAGTTTATTTGAAAGTACATCAAAATAAAAGTGAACAAGTAATGGTACCAAGTGGGAACTTATAATGTGTATTTATTGATTTAGAAATTATGGCTTCTATTTTTGATAAACATGGGTGTCCAGAATGTTTGTGATTATCTTAGTTGTCGTTATGCAAGAATAAAAGGTTTTGCAAAGGAAATGTACCAAATTTTTTTATAATTATTTGCTCTTTACAGAAGTTTTACCTACGGTTCCAGAATACTTGGGTGATGGTGATAGCAAAAGCTACAGTCAAAAGCACAAGGATGTTGAAGTAGTTAAACTGGATTTTATCAGACATTTTTAAAAGTGCATTGAATCTCGTTTTTAAAGTTAAAGCCCATTTATGTAGAATTAAAATTAAACTACTTAAATTGCTAACTTCATGGAAAGACACAAAACCAAAATGAAAGCTTTAATGCAATGATATGGTTTAGAGTACCTATGTTAAAGTATGTTTTGCTTACGCAACTGAAATTTGGACTCTATGATGCTAATGGAGCTTTTATTATTGGATTAAAGTCTAGTATTCTTATACTTGAAAGACTTAATATGATACCAGAACAACATACCATTTTTGGATGCAATTACTTGAACCAGAGAAGATTTAGCATGTCGAAGTATAAAAATCAAGACACCATCAAGTAACAAAGGAAGATTTTAAAAAGCCGCAAACATAAAAAGTCCGACAAATTTGAACAGAAGGAAGGAAATATGTATGGGGCTGGCGTTCATAGTTAAAAAAAATCAAAGAAATACAAAATACAAAGTATAAAAATGCTCTTTTTATACTATATATTTTGTATTTCTTATATTTTATAATATTTTTCATCACAATATATTTTGTAATATTTTTCATCACAATATATTTTGTAATATATTTCATCACAATATATTTTGTAATATTTTTCATCATAATTTATTTTGTAATATTTTTCATCACAATATATTTTGAAATATTTTTCATCACAATTTATTTTGTAATATTTTTCATCACAATATATTTTGTAATATTTTTCATCGCAATTTATTTTGTAATATTTTTCATCACAATATATTTTGTAATATTTTTCATCACAATTTATTTTGTAATATTTTTCATCACAATTTCAACTTATTTGGGATTTTTCTCAGAATGCTTGTTTTTAATCTCCCGGCAGTAGTAACTTGAGAAACGCTTTTTTAATCTCCCGACTACTTAACTTGAGAAACGCTTGACCGATCTACATGAAATTTTTGTCTGAATGAAGTATTCGTCTCATTAAGATGTATGCAGTGAACAGACAAATTTTCAGACGTTTTTTTAACAGACGTTTTTTTAACTAAAAAAATTAAAGAAAAAGTTTATCTTTTTTGTGCTTAAAATGTTTGTCAAAATTATACCTACCTACCACCTGACAGAAAAGTTGTTTGCATAAACTGTCTGCTTGTTGCAAAAATCTATCTTTCAACTATAAGTTTGGAAAAAATCACCTAAAAGTATCTTTATAATTGACCTCAATCTTCGTCAGAGTGAGAAAACTAATTTTACATTTTTCCTTAGCTACCATGTTGGCATGGTAACGGAGTGTTATTTTTTATGACAAATCTTTATTTAGTGTACTTTTATTTGGAACATGTAATAACTTCGTTAATACTTTACATAAGAAAATAATTTTTTAGGGGTTTTCTCCTTAAATGATATTTTGTGATTTATGAAATAAATCACATAATCATTTAAAATATCATTACGAAATTATATCAATCTGAGTTAAGCTACATAAAGTTGTTTGTTTTTGTAAATTAATATGCTTTTAATTATTTGTTATAAAGTTGAATGTTTGTTTTTACTTTTTTTTTTTTTTTTTTTTTTTGTTATTTCACCTCCCCAAGGCCCAGAAGGCCACTACAGATGAGGAGGCTACTTAATTGTGGTTATAACCCTCTCTCAACTTTATAACTCCGAAACACGAACCTTGACGAACAAGGCCGCTGCGCGGAGAAACAAGTTGAGCGCGGTACTACCAGGGACGTGGTGGGGATCGAGCTCGGAACCTCTCACTTATGAAGCGAGCGCTCTACCACTACACCACTACCACTTAAACGATACTAAACTAAATATCAAATAAAAAATATTTTTTAATATAATATAAAAGTGTTTTAACATCAGTTACATATATATCGTAAAATTGCCAAAGCTTGCTCAGCATGTAACTTCGGTCGTTTAAGAAAAAGTATAAAAAATCAAAAATTACAAACTTTACAAACTATTTTTTCTCAAATATTATTTGTTACTACTACGTGTACCGTAAACCTTGGTTAATTAAGTACGTTTTTATGATTGTTTTTCCCAAGTTGTTTAGAGCAGTTACTTATTGTTTTTTCAACATGTCATTTTTTATATTGATAGTTAAAACAAATACTAAGCATGTTTTAAGCTTTAAGTTTTTTTTGAAAATTTTTTCGGATTTTTTATTTAAACTCCAAAATGTTATTATTTTGCCCCAATTATGGGGCCATAAGAGTACACTCATTACTTCAGCATGAAAAACCTAATTCACCCCCCTGTAGGGATTAAATGAGTTTTACTCCAAGGGTTAGATGAGTTCAACTCATTTAACCCTTAGAGTTTTTCAATACTACTAGAGTTTAAAAAAGGACAAGTGACACACACATATATGTAAGCAATATTTTAAACAAAAATAACAACTTTTCTCTGGAGTGTTACTTAATTGATTTTATAGTGATCAGCTGCATAACGGTAGCTTATTTCACCAAATTTTACTGCAGCGAATGCAAGTTTTAAATTGCCACTGCTGAAATCATTATATATTCTGGCATCAACTTTCCTTTCGTACATTCGAACCATATTTAAGGTATACGTTCAACTTGCGGTGAGTTTGAAAACAGTCGCGACCAGGTCTATAAAGCCAATGCAACTAAAATCTGATTCTTCAACTACTTAAAATGTTTTCACTTTAAACCTGTAAAAAAATAAACCATTGAATTATAGTTGTCAATTTGGCACTAAATTTGGAATAAAAAAATATATCTCTCTGACCTGTTTTCCAAGAGCTTTTATAAATGGCCTCAATTAGCCCGAAAACCATAGATCAAATACATTTTTGGAAAAAAATCAAAACAAAAAAAAATTACATAATGCAGTTTAAATTGAGTTATAAATAACACATCAAAATGTTATTCATGAATAATGTTAAAGTTTGGATTAATTCTTCCAAATTTTCTGCACAAGGAAGAGCTCGAAGACATCTTTTTTTTAAATGCATTTCGACATGCAAATTAAAAGTACGCTTATCACTTACTGGTTACATGTTTTCATAAACCAATTGCAGTTACAGATATGTCTTGATTGTACTAATAATGCTGAAAGAAAAAATTAAATCTATAACAACAATACCAAAAGTGTTGTAACATTTATAAACTTTTTCCATTATTTTACTCTTTTAACCCTCTGGTACTTAATTAACCCCGGTTCACGTTATATGAATCTATAAATAAAATAATGTTTATTTGCAATCTGCTGAAATAATTTTTTTACAATACAAAAAATTTGAAGAAAGACATACTGTTAAAATCTAAAATAAGCAAAGTGTTAAAATAAATGATCAAATTTAACCTTAGTATTATTAAAAACCACCAAATTAATATATTTACAAAAAAAATTATTCATTTTTGAATATTAACTACTTTTTTTTTTGAAAATTAGTGAAATTTTAAAATACTCCAACTTTGGTCATTTATGGATAAACAACGAAGGAGACAATTAGCACCTAATTAGCACACAATGTTGCGTGTTGCGTCGGCCCAACATCAACAGCCAACGTTGTTTTTAAATCATTTTGGTTACAAATGCGATATCGCCAATAACCAAACAACAACGTTGGCCCAACGTTGTAATTTAAATTTGCAATGCATAATATTTTGCGTAATATAATGCGTAAAATACAACATTACGTTGATTCAACGTAATGTTGTATTTTACGTTGGCAAAACTTTAACGTTATATTTTACGCTTGCACAACGTTATATTTAACTTTTATCAATATTAAATTTATTTGTTTTATATTTTAGCAAATATATATAAAATATATATATATATATATAAATACAAATATATACATATAATAAATATATATATATATAAATATACTTTTTTTTTTAATATTACAAAATATTAAATATTTACAAATTTTATATTTCTACATGAAAAAAAACATATAATATATACAATAAGTTTTACATTCTCTCCGTTCGTATATATTTTTCCGTTTTTATAATGTTATAACTTGCTTTTATAATATTAAATATAGCTTTGTCAGATAAATTTAACGTTGATTATTCCGTAATTATTTAACAATATCTATGTTTATATTTTTATAATAGTTATTTGTAATTTTTATAATTTTTTTTTTTGTATTTTTTAATTTCATATTTTTTATTTATTTTTTATTTTATGTTTTTTTGTATTTTTTGTATTTTATTTTTGAGCCATTGTGCGGAAAGAAACCGAGAACTTAAAGAAGTTTTTAGAAGAAGATGATTTTGGGAAGAACGAAAAGAATTATATGGTGAAAGTCAGAAGTCGAGTTAAAAAATATAGCATAGAAAAAGCGGAAAGATATTGCACTAGATGTTTGAATGACCAATTTGAGTTTATGTCAAGTTCACTTGATATGAACTATTTATATCAAACGACAAAGAAAGTTCTTTGTCGTTTGATTATATTGGTATTGTGGTTTATCCTCCTACTGCTAATTTCCATACAAAAGGCACATTACAAAGACAAGTTCAGCTCACTAAAGAGCATCAAAACCCGCTTCGCAGACCAAGAGTAAGTGATTTTGAGAAAAACGAAGGAATTAAAGGGAAAGTCAGAAGAAGTCGAGTTAGAAACATAGCATAGAGAAAGCGGACAGATTTTGCACTAGCTGTTAGAATGTGCAATTCATACTATTAACTAGGTTACTTAATTAATGTACTTGTATAAACGTGGTTTATATAAGTATAAACATTTGTTTATGCTTATCATAATTAATGCTTATACTTTATAGCAAATGCATCTCATTAAAGACGCATTATTCATGTTTGTTTTGCTTTTGGCTTGATATGTTGTTATATAAGAAAGAGAAAAATATATTAACAAAATATACTTTTATAATTAACTGAAGTATTTAAACAAAAAATAATTATTATATATTATACAAATATACATTTGTATATCTGCTTTATCTCGATGCAAACACAACGATGATCCACTGCATATAATCCAACGTTATTCCAATGTATATGGATCAACGTTGATCCAATGTATATAATCCAACGTTAAACTATACGCATTGGATCAACGTTAATCTATATACATTGGATTAATGTGGGGTATGCACATTTGGTCAACGTTGATCCATTTGCATTGGATTAACGTTGATTCCTATACATTGGATTAACGTTGGGTTTAGATCAAAAAAACAACCAACTTTTGCGATGTTTTTACATACATTGAACCAAAATAATTTTGCAAACTATTTTTAATCACGTCGTTATTAGGATTTTCATTAATACAAATACGATAAAACAAACATTGGATCAAAGTTGTTTTTGCATCGGAGAAAAACAGCCGACGTTTGCGATGAATTTACATACGTTGACCCAACGTAAGTGTGCTAGCTGGGTAGTGTTGCGAGTTTAAAATTTCTCGGTAACTTTACCTGTAAATTTACCAATAAATTTTGACATTTTTATTATAAATACACACCATGGTCACCATTTTTGAATAAATTTTAAAGTTACTCTGTTGTAAAATAAGATTGACAGTAACTTTTATATTATAACAGAATAATTTTAAAATTATAAACTAATGTATTAATCATTATTATAAACTATCGCATAATGTCAACTCAGATAGGCACTATTGATCAATAATATTTACTAATAGGTTAACATATAAGTTTATTTTATAATATTTTGTTTTTTGATAAAAAAATGGCGCAATTTTTAAGGTAAAATTTAATTTGTTTGAAATGTTTATAATTGTATTTTTTTTATAAACTGCATAAATTATAGCGTTTTAATGACCTATTTTAAAAAATTTTTAATCAAAGATTGTACAAATTTCTGATTGCACTCTAGCAACAAAATGGCTTTAATCAGATTACTCGTCTGCTGTGATGCTTTTGATGCTGTGATGCTTTTGAAATATTCTTGATTGTTTATGTCTTATTCCAAGGCCACAGGTAATAATATTTATCATGGATTTTGGTATCCATTTTGAAAGGCATTTAAAATAGATGTGCACAGAATCCTAAAAATTTCAAATTTTACTAGTATTTAATTATTTGAATTTGATGATTAATGTACAAATAGCTTCTAAGCCAGAACTGGCCGAACGGTGCTACCTATGGTGTTGCGCAATATGGCTGGATGGAAGGACCCGGCTTTGCTCGATGATTTGAAATTCACGCATCAAAAAAGGGGAATGTTATTATTTGAAAGCTACTGGCTCATACATCTTATGTGCTACAGCCAATTGATATAGGTTTATATAGGACAGTTAAAAGTAAATGGTGTGGATTCCTAAACAAACATTTCATATAAAAGGTTTCAAATATCTCGCAAAACATAGCTATCCTGTGTTGCTCAAACAGCTTTTTTACCAAAATTTTAGCGACAATATGCGTTCCGGCCATAAAGCAACAGGTACTTTTCCGTTATGTAAGAAAAATAACTAATGAAAAACTAGCTATTGGATCAATTTTTGCGCCGAGTACTCAACCATTATCAACACTACCCATACCAGTCACCGCAATTTCAGAAGTTCCTTTAAATGTAAAAAAGCATAGAACTTCAAGTACACTAACTTTTTTGAGCACTTTAAAACAAAGACCTTCTTAAACATGCTGCACAACTGCTTGTGAGCATTAAAAGACATCCATCTTAAATGCTTTACATGCTGTCATGCCTAAAGCCTCGGTATCAGAGTTGAATTCAAATTTAATGGCACAAAAAAATGGCACAAAAAAAAAAATTAATAATAAACTGAAATACAAGCCACAAAGATTTTGTGTGAAAAAACAAAACATGAGGCTAACTCAATTAAGCCCCAAAAACGTTTGGCAAATGAATTTGATTTGTTTAACAAACCTACTATTAACGGAAGTAAATATTAGTGGAGGTAATCAAAATCCCGACTTTATTAGAATCCAAAGCGTCTTCCATTTATCTGTCAGTCTGACGGTTCTTTGAATTCTAAAAAATGTTAAGGTTGTGACATTTTTTTCGGAGATAAAATTACAGCTCCACAACAATCATGGACGTCTTGCAAATCCTGTGACGATTGGTTTTTTGGGTCTTACTGTTCTACTTTGGTCAACACTATGTACAAAAATAGCCAAAAAATATACAAAGCTTATTTCTAATTTAATATAAAAATATACAATGCTTATTAGAAAAGCAGTATTTTTTTTTGTTAATTAAAAAAAACTTTATAACTTAATTGAAAAATTTTATTAACCAGTGATGTAGCGAAAGTGGTAAAGGTTGAAATAATAAAATAGTTGACTTATGCGGTTACAAACAAAGATATATTTCTGAGAGTTGCTAAACTTTAAAATAATAAAATAGTTGACTTATGCGGTTACAAACAAAGATATATTTCTGAGAGTTGCTAAACTTTAAAATAATAAAATAGTTGACTTATGCGGTTACAAACAAAGATATATTTCTGAGAGTTGCTAAACTTTAAAATAATAAAATAGTTGACTTATGCGGTTACAAACAAAGATATATTTCTGAGAGTTGCTAAACTTTAAAATAATAAAATAGTTGACTTATGCGGTTACAAACAAAGATATATTTCTGAGAGTTGCTAAACTTTAAAATAATAAAATAGTTGACTTATGCGGTTACAAACAAAGATATATTTCTGAGAGTTGCTAAACTTTAAAGTAAACTGTGGCAATTCAAATTTAGAAAATCATTTAAAAACAGCTAGAGCGTCAGCAACATTTTTAAATCTACACAAAATGCATTATTTGAATGCTGTGGAGAAAAAAAATTGTCGTGTTAACGAATCCAATTATTACCCAGCAAACATTCTAGCGGAATTTTAGTGGACTTATATTGGCATTTTGAGTGGACCGCTGTAGTTTCACTCATCGGTTACTTAGTGGACCATTAGTGGGTAGTCAATGGCTACACACTATTAACATACCGTAAAGTTATCGGCTTGCCATTTATAGCGGCTGCCATTAATGACCCACTAAGTAACCAATGAGTAAAACTCCAGTGAACTGCTAAAGGGTGTTTTTTTTAGAGGTATAGAACTTTGAGTTGGCATTACTGTTCAAGATGGCGACCAATTTAACAGGTGACAAGTGATTTATTCTCAGTTTGGTTTGGCAATTCATCATGAATAGACTCACGCCTGAACAACGCTTGCAAATAGTTCAATTTTATTTCGAAAATAATGGTTCTGTGCGGAATACGTATCGCGCTCTACGTCCATTTTATCCTCAACAAAATCATCCATCAGAGCAGTTAATTCGATTAACCATGGAACGTTTTCGCACCACGTTTACTCTTATTGATAACTCGCATCCCCAGAGACGCCGTACGGTGCGTACAGAAGAAGCTATTGCTACTGTAGAGCGTAGCATTGCGGAAGACCCGAATGAGTCTATCCACCATCGAGCACAGGAATTGGATCTGTGTCCATCCACTGTATGGAAGATTTTGCGGAAGGATCTTGGTATGCGTGCTTACAAAATCCAACTCATGCAAGAATTGAAGTCAAACGATCATCAAGCAAGGTGTAGATTCGTTGAATGGGCCCAAAACGAGATTGTCGTTGTTCCCGATTTTCATAAGCGAATTTTCTTTAGCGATGAAGCGCACTTCTGGTTGAATGGTTACGTCAACAAACAAAACTGCCGCATTTGGAGTGAAGATAATCCTCAAGAGTATGTCAAAACACCGTTACATCCAGAAAAAATGACTGTTTGGTGCGCTTTATGGGCTGATGGAATCATTGGTCCGTACTTACTCAAAAATGATGATGGCCAGAACGTTACAGTCAATGGTGATAGGTATAGAGCCATGATTACAAACTTTTTCATTCCTGAATTGAACAACCATGATGTCCAGGAGCTGTGGTTTCAACAAGACGGCGCAACATGTCACACAGCTCGTGCCACAATCGATTTATTGAAAGACACGTTTGGTGACCGCCTATCTTCACGTTTTGGACCTGTGAATTGGCCTCCAAGATCTTGTGATTTAGCACCGCTAGACTACTTTTTGTGGGGCTATGTAAAGTCATTGGTCTATGCGGATAAGCCACAAACGCTTGACCATTTTGAAGACAACATTCGCCGCGTTGTTGCCGATATACGGCCACAAATGTTGGAAAAAGTCATTGAAAATTGGACGTCCAGATTGGACTACATCCGAGCCAGCCGTGGCGGTCATATGCCAGAAATTATATTTAAAATGTAATGCCACAAGATTATCTTTCTAATAAAAAAAAATTCTTGTCAATCGAATAATCCATCGTTGTTTTATTGCAATTTAAAGTTCTATACCTCTAAAAAAAACACCCTTTAAAAATGCCTCTTTAGGCCCACTGCAAATCCACTAAAACAATGTTTGCTGGGTATGTTATTATGTTTGAGGAAATATTTTAAGCATCATATCAGTCACAAATGACTACAATATTTTGATTCCTAATGAATCAATTAGAGAAAATTTTGTTGAGTTTGTTGATTTGCATGATTAATTATTTCAAACTGCAAGGCATGCATTAATCAATTATAAACTTGGATAGTATAGCTAAATAGAATGACAGAACAAGTTCATTATCGATTAGAAAAAGTGATTTTATTGTGCTTTTAGGATGTGCTGTATAATGTGTTCACTCTAAAAAATGAGCTTAGTAAGTTGTTTTTAAAAGATTCAAATTTGCATTAGAAAAAAATTAAATTAAAGGCCTGTTAAAAAGTGTAATAGTTACATATTTTACTAAAGAAAGTTAGCAATGTCTTCAAGTTTCTTTTTAATGCCAAAAAATACTATTAAATACTATTACACTGAATCGTGAGGATTTTGTTAAAACTGTTTCTTCAATTAGTAATGCATATGGTGCCATTCTTGGTTTTAGTATCCAAAATTTATATCCACCTAAATTTAAATTTGAAAGTGCAAATGTATAAAAATGAAATATGAAAGAAAGATAATATCATTGCCTACTGACCTTTCTGCTGTTTTTGATTTGTGTGACCAGGTACGGTATCCAACCATTCAAGGTATTCAAGCTTTATTCTTACCAAGTCCAGTTTAATAAAGTGAAATCAATTTTCATCTTTTACCGAACTAGTAAATTTTGTGTTATTTCTGATAAGAAGTTAATTTTTTATTTATTTATAAGTTCCATTTCAAACATTTTTTGATTAAGAAAAGATTATAAAATAAAATGTTAAGTTTTAAAATTTCTGGCTGTATTTGTAGCAGTAATGTCAGTACAAACAGCAAAACTTGATAAGCCATTCCAATATACTCAAACAAATTTTTTATTACTTAAACCTAATCAGGCGTTTTTCTAGTGTAACATCGAAATTATTTTTAAGTCTATGCTCCATATTATTAACACAAACAGCGATTCTGTCGTGTGTAATTTTTTGTTTAGATCCTCTTTAATATTGCTTGTTATATATAATATTAACATTCATTGTTGTAGCCTTGGCATCCGCAGTTTGCAATGTTTATTCTATCAATTTTCAAAAGTTCGACTTTTTTTATTTATCAACCTCATTTATGTAGTTTTTTAAGACTTTCTTTAAATTTCACAAAGGTTTCTTTAATTGAGTACAATTTATTATTAATAAAAACATATATTATAACTTCACAATTGTTTTTTATAAGATACTTCAGGCGCGCACTCAAAGAGCTTTCAAATATACTTGCACTATTGATTCGCAAAAGAATTTCTACTACTACAGTTGTGATCAATTAATTTTAAATTTGTGAAGAAAAAAATGAAATTGGTTTTTTTTTTTTAATATTGTTGAAACCTGTTATACCAAAAGAGAGTTGCCAAAAGCGCCTATTTATGCTTAAATGAGTTGTCAACTTGAATAATATTTAGAAAAGTTCTATTTTTTGTCATTGCTGCCTCTGACTGATAAGTTATTCCAAGCACAAAATAAAAATCTTTATCCTTCTGTTTTCATTTTGACTGATTGACGTCTGAAAAACACAGTCTAGTGTTTTTATGTTCTTGAATTATGCTTACAACCACTACCTTTTTACTACTTCAAAATTGGCTTTTTATAGTACCAATTTAAATTAAAATATTTTCTTATATACTCAGACAAAGAAAAAGTTATTAGATAGTTTTCTTGTGTCCATGTTCAATTAAACAGCACCTCGTGTTATCTGTTATTTGTGATCATGTACTCAAGGTCATGATTTTTAAACTTAAAGGTTTACTGTGTTGATCTCGTCATCAAAAATTGTAGCATTAGTTTCAATTTCATTGATACTTTATCATTTTATTTAGTTGATAGAGTAGAATGATGAGGATCTAATATTTCAATACCTCGTTTTAAGGTAACCATTTTAAATAAAAGTTTTTTTTTCATCACTTACGTTCTTTTTGCGCGATGCAAAACTTACGTTCTTTTTGCGCGATGATAAACTTTATTCCTTTTTTGGTTATATAATATTAATTTCTCATTCTCAAACTCCGCTTTAACTTCTTTCAGCTTGCTAAGCAAAAAAACTTTTATGCCTCGCTTACTTTTCGTTTATTAAAAAACTTTTTCTATATTAAAATATTTATAAAAACTTTTAAAGCTAGACTTTTTCTATAATAAAAAGTTTTTTTATACATAGCTATCCCAGTGGGCACAGGACCTAAATAAGACGTCTTTTGAACGTTCAAAAGACGTCCAAAACGTTCAATAGACGTTTAAAAGACGTCTTTTTTACGTCCTGTGCCCACCGGGATATAACACAAGCCAATATATTATGGGCAAGTATTTGGAAAAGTAATTTAAATTTCCTCCACCAACGACATGAGATACACAACGAAACTCACTAAGTTTTACACATACTTTTAGAGACAGAATTAATCGAGTCCACTACTTATATTGATCACAGACCTCTATTATAGAGATCAGTGATACTGATAAATGTATTAAACATTTACCAAATTAACATATCGCGACGTTAGAATAATAGGGTTCTATTTCGTTATTGTAATGTTGAGAGAATTTAAAAAAAAATTTTATACTCTCTTAAATTTTTCTAATCAGAAGTAAAAATTTCTTAAATACGTTAAATTAAAAGATCAAAATATCAAATTTGTTAAATTGATTGCTTAGAACATTATTTATTATTTATTGAGTAATATATATTGGTATAAGACAAAGTGCCATATCACTAGATGAGAATTATTAGTTTCCCAATGTTCATACTCAGTGTAGTTAAGGCAATTTTAAAATATTATAGCGTTTGTATGATATTTTGTTGACTACGAAATATTTCTGTTAAATGATCAGGTCTGTGAATTAGGAAAAGACAAAAAAAATTAAAAGGATAAATCTTGCGGTATCATAAAATATAAATGTTTATAGCGAAAAAACCTAGACCAAAGATTCTATTTTTAAGTTAAATAAGATTTTAAATAAATACGTTGTTTAGGTGAAATGAACATTATAGTTAAACAATATGATCTGTTCTGATCGTTTATAGGCAATTTTTCTAAATTATAAGCTCTTTCTTGGTCGGATTTCTAGTATTTTTTGTGAAAATTGATAGAAAGATTGTGTTTTGACAACAATGTATAGTTAATATACGCCTGAACCGATTAGAACAAGGATCAATAGTAAATTATGGAACTTTTACAAATGATTTCAACTAAATTTATGTTAACGCCGATGAGCGGAATTGACTCCAAAAGGTGTTCTTTAGATTCACTATTACGGGCAGTAAAAAGGTTTTGAAAATTATATATAAAAAAGAAAAGTTTCTTTAAATATTAAAAAAACCTCAAGCAAAAAAAATTATACCATTTAAAGCTTTTGTTTGGACATAATACGCTGATAAAACCATGCTGATTCCATATAAAAGAATTCGAATACTTTGTAAATTGCCTTAACTACACCGAGTAGTAAAAAAAGTTTAATTTTCTGTTTTTATTTATAATATTATTTTTGCGTTAAAAATTATATAATTTTAGTATGTTAATCTTATTATTGTTAACTATATAATATTAAAAAACGTATATATTTTTTTTTATTGTTAATTTAATTTATTGTTATTGTTTAACCTTATTTAATGAAGTTGGAATTAAGAATTAACTTGTAAACAAGGAATTTTAAAAATTATAAAATTAATAATGCAAGATTAGTTATAAAACTTAAATAACATAATAAGTATATATTTTATCAATATAAACAACAAGAACTGAAAATTAAAAGAAAATGATTAAATAATTAAAAATCGGTTAAAAAAAAAAAAGTTAAGTTCTCTCAACGTTAAAAAATGGAAATAGAATCCCATTATTCTAACGTCACGATATGTCAAAGTAGTTATATCACGATATGTCAAACTGTTTATGTTCAAACATAGAAGTGGAACTCAAGTCTCCATGTCGACTTAGAAATCTATTCTTATAAATAGATACAAATAAACACTCGAGCACTCAAGCAACTGGAAACTTTATAGCATCCTTTAATAAACAAAAACTATACCGATTCTCTATAGAATATTGGTTCTTATTTGTTTAAAAAGATAATTTCTAGTTATACTTCAATAAATGTTCCGGAAAATAAGATTTCTTTAAAATAGAAATTGAAAAAACTTGTTCTAGATAGAAACAATTGTTTTAAAGTTTTATAATTTTTTATAATTAAAAAGTTGAAAATAAACGGGTTTTCAATTCCCCATAAATTTTGTCAGTCAACTTTAAAGAAAGTCAACATAGCATTAAAGTTTTATCTTAAAACGCGTTTTTAAACTTTCTTAACATTCCTAACGCGAAATTGTTTAATCAGCAGTCAAAAACCCATATAATTTTTTTTAAACTTTAAAAATGTTAAAAAAATTAGATTCGGAAATCGTGCGAAAAGAGATCATTGATCTCTTTAAAAAGAAAGTTCATAGCAAATGAAATTGTTAATCATTTAAAATATTGCATTCGTTGCCGCAAATCGGTATTCGTACAATAAAATTTTTTATAGGAAATGGAAGCGAAATTACACCGAAAAGACTACGGAGAAAAAGAGTGCTTTTTAACAAAAAATTCATAAAGGTCATTCGTGAACGAACCCAGTGGGCACAAGTACGTTTTGAAAACGTTTAGTAAACGTTTAATGGTCGCTTGAACGACAATTGTATAAGTAAAACGTTCAAAAAACGTTTTAATAGGAGTTTATTTTTCATTTAAATATTTTACGGGACCTTCAAGCTAAAAAACGGCGCACTGTGCCACTTTACTTAAATATGCAGTATTTTCCGGTTTCACTACGAACTCTTACGACTGTAAACAAACTTTTATAAAGTAAGTTATACATTCATAAGTTTTATGATGACTCATACTAAGATTTATGGTCTTAAATATATATATATATATATATATATATATATATATATATATATATATATATATATATATATATATATATATATATATATATATATATATATATAAATTAGTAAAAACACTTATCTAATTTTTGGTTTCTTCAACACTGTGTTTCACCATCAGTAGGTTCATCAGGAAGAATGTCTAAACACAAAAAAGTTTTCAAATTATAGAAAAATTATTTCACAGGAAGTTGGAAATTGTTATAATTGATTATGTACTAACTGTAGTATTTTGCAACCAGGAAGTTGCATCAACTACATTAGATAATTAAAAAATCATGAAAAGAATTCTTTAGAATTAGGATAAATTTGGACTGGTCATTTGTTTTTATAATTTTTTAATAGGAACTTATTTCCATGTCTGCATTTAGAAATTAATTCTGATTTTTTATTCAGTAAATTTTCTTGATCTAAATGAGTAATAATTTCAAATTTTTCTTGTAAACATAGTATACATTTTTTGGAAATGTTATTATAGGCAGGCGCAGTTATTAGGATAGACCAATTTAATTTAAAATTAATATTTTTTTTTTTAGTTGCCAAATATATTTAGACAGCATAGTCTCTTTTAAGTATTTTTTATGTTTAAAAGATTGTTTGCGATTTTTCCATTTGCCCTCGGTTAAGCCAATATAATGTTTATCAGCGTTGTTTTGCGAGGAAACAATGCATTTGTAAATAATATTTTTTGATAAGCATTTGCCATTCATAGGGCAGTCAAGTTTTTGCTTGCAGTTACAATTTTGAGTATTTTTTTTTTGAGAAATTCATTTTTATTAATCAATGCAAAATTATGGCCTTTTATAATTCTTTCAATATTTTTTGTACAGTTATAGCTTACTTTAACAGTGTTTCTGCTAAAAATTTTGTGCAATTTATTAGAGGGAGGGAAATGTTTGTCAACTAATTTTACAAACGCTTTTCCGATGTTTGCTGAAACATTTTTGCTGTACGGAGGGTTAAACCAAAATATATATTTCTATTTCGCTTTTTTGCAACTTTTGTTTGAAATTTTAGCTCGAAATTTTTAAATCCGCTTTTTTTAAGAACATCTTCATGCACGCGTTTGGAAGAGTTAAAAATATTTTCATTAGAGGAGTTTTAATTAAGTCTATTGTTAATTGAAATGGGAATTTGTTTTAAGATTTGAGGGGGATGATTCGAATTTATAATAATATACGATAATTCATCATTAGGTTTTTTATAAGGTTTATAAGAATTTTCCGAGAGGTCAAATGTGACGTCAAGAAAATTCACAACTTTTAAATTAATGTTTATTTCAATTTGTAAGAATATATATATGTATATATATATATATATATATATATATATATATATATATATATATATATATATATATATATATATATATATATATATTATATATAATATTATATATATATATATATATATATTATTAATATATATATATATATATATATATATATATATATATATATATATATATATATATATATATATATATATATATATATATATATATATATATATATATATATATATATATATATATATATATATATATATATATATATATATATATATATACCGTCAAAGGGGGTTACTTTGGCCAAAAAACTTGCATCTTAACACTGTAGTAATGTTATATTTAATATGAATTGTAGTAAGTTAGTAAAAACATTTTTAAACTATTAAATAAAAGATTCCCAATCCATCCATACCACTTTTTTAAATATTTAAAAACAATATATTTATTTTTGGTTATTTTTAAAATTTGGCCAAAGTTACCCAGGGGCTAAGGTTACTTTGACCACTTGTTGTTTTCTCATATAAAATGCATTGTAAAAATATTCTAGTACAAAGATACCCCACCCATTGAGTAACTATGGCCCCAAGGAAAGTAATAGACAAATTTAAAAATTCAAAATCTTATTTATTTATAAAAAATTAGAAGCAAAACACGACATTGAACTTAATATTATTATAATATAATATAGGTACGGTTATACCTGCAACCTTTTGGCCCTCCCTCAGTCCATGTAGACCATAAATGTTCTGATTTATAAACTACATAAGGGCTCAGCATCTCACCAACTGCATTTCCACACATCATAATAGATGTGAAAGACTTAGTAGAGTTCATAATTCGCTCCATGTACTTCGATCCCCTTTTACAAATTACTTTAGTGGTTCCTGGGTCATCCCGAAGATTTGTCTCATCATAATTCCACAGATTTTCTGGCGGAATGCTCTCAACAGATTCACTTAGTTGATCAAAGTACTTTGTTATTACAACTTCGTCAACTGCAGCACGAACTGTTTTTATGTTGCTGCATTCTCGAACCGTCAGTGTAGGGTTCCGCTTTCTAAACAATCTTACCCATTCAATGCCTGGAAGATTATTTTTAGACTGAGGGATTGTGCGCTCAGTTTTGTCTAGATAACCCTTAACTATAAATCTAAGGTCTGTTTCAGTTAAGGGGAATCCAAATTCAGCCATCTTACAAATATGTTCCACAAAGACTTTCTGTTGCTTCTCGTCTAACACAATTGGCCTTCCTGGATTTTTATTAAAAATGTTCTTTAACTTGTTTTTTATTGTACTTCTTGGGATTTTGTATAGTTTAGAGGCACTAGTTTGAGTGCACCTTCCTGATCGAATGTCATCAAGACATTTTTATAGAGTTTCATTTGAATAGTCAGCATACTTACGACTACCAACTTTCCGCACATAGTTTCTAGGCATGCTGATTTCACAACACTTGAATCTTACCTGGAAACAACAAAATGTTATCAGTAAACAGTACCAAAAGATTATTAATGTATATAAAACAATAGGTAACATAATAAGCATTTTAAAGTAAAATTATAAATTGTGGGGTAACTTTGGCCAATAATAGGCTTGGCCAAAGTTACCCCACTTAGGCTGGAATAGGTTATGCCATAACATTCTTAGCAATAAGCAAAAAAAATTGATTACATATTATTGTAATAATTTAGATACTGTCTAACAACTATATATATAAGTAATTAGAGTACTTACTTGCTTTGTAAATTCGTATTTAGTTAGGTGTACATGGAAAAGTTTGGAAGGTAAATATTGATGTAACCATAACAACAAAACTTTTACTGCCAGGGAAAAAATATATATTTAATGGAGTTATAAGCTAAATAATCTTTTTACCGAAGTGTGGCCAAAGTTACCCACGCTGGCCAAAGTAACCCCCTTTGACGGTATATATATATATATATATATATATATATATATATATATATATATATATATATATATATATATATATATATATATATATATATATATATATATATATATATATATATATATATATATATATATATATATATATATATATATATATATATATATATATATATATATATATATATATATATATATATATATATATATATTGTAGGAATTGTGTTAATATTTCCAGTAAGAGTGCTCTATTATACAGCGTGTTATGTAATTAGTAGAGCAAATAATATAGTGAATACTAAATAATTACTAATACATATTTCAGTTACATAACTAAAAGTTTAACGCAATAGCAATCATCAGATGTAACAACAACAAAAAAGTAACGACAAAAATTATATACAAAAACATGCTATGGAGTGTCCGCCTTGATGACATTAAAGTTCTTTATTAGAAACTTATTTTCATAGCGGCATTTTGACACAAGCTCGGTTCGTTTGTTAAGCAGATTTAATGATGATGTAATAATGTAGTATTTTTCTGTACGCATAAATTGCAAAATTTACCACCAGGTTTGAATGGTTCCGCTTAATCAAGAATATTCCATTTTAGTATAGGTTCTATAGCTTTATTTTTGCATTCCCACACAAATTTTGAAAGTTCAGTGGAGCTGGCTTTACTTTCATAAACAAAAGAGTTTTTATGTTTATACCACCTGCCTTTGAAGGTTTTCTCAGTAAGCCCAATGTAATAATATATCACTACATTTATATTATTACATTATATATTATTACATTATTATAACCAGGCCCTATCAGAGGGGGAGCCGCATGGGCCATATGGCTGGGCCTCCGATTTTGTTGGGGCCTCACATTTTCAAAACACATTTGTTAAACACGAAAATAAATGTCAAAGTAATTATTTTAATCTGATTATTCTAAACAATTTAAAATAATAACTTAAAATAATAAATTAATTTCTTTTTTATAATTACACATTCCAAACCCAAATTCGACATGATAAAGATTACGTCATGTAATGATGCAATTAACCCTCCGTCGGGCGCGCTTGATTAAATTGATACAATTCAATTACTTTTAACTCGTACGAGTTTTTAAGTTATGACTTAGTGTTCTGCTTTTTAGTAGCTTCATTTTTTCTTATATTTTGTAGTTGTACTTCATCAAACAAGATTAAATCAATTTGTTTTGAACTGTTTCTTATCATTTTGTATAAAATTGATAAATTGCGCTTTTGTACATTGCGTTTTGTACGTTACATTTTGTAACATTGAGAATAGTAAAAAATTTTTGTTCTGGTAAATATTTTTTAATTTTTAAACATAATTCGTTTTATAAATTTGTATAAGTTCGATTGATGTATAAATTTATTATATTTTCAAATTTCAATATTATTTCCAGACACCATTAAAATGAAGAGAAAATTTGATAGTGGTGCAAGTAAAAGGCGGCGGAGAAAAGAATTGGCCGAAGAAGCATGCACCAACTCAAAGAAAATATATTCGTTTTTAAAAACATCACAAAACACAGTTCAAATTGAACAAGCAAACCAAACTCAAAGTGTGAGTGACAATGGTAACATTGAAAATATAGTTGTTCAAATTGCAGAAGACCCAATTTTGGACCAACAACCAGCAGGAAATTTAAATATTATAAACCAGGAACGGGTTGAAACCGAAATCTCATTACAGGAAAATGCAGGTAAAAATAAAATTCGAGATATGGAAACAGAGATAACTGATCCGATTCATCAAGGTAATCCGTTCAATTTTATTGACATTGGGATTATCAACAAGAACAATTCTTGTCAAGTGAACTCTTTTCTTAAGATTACTTGCTTTGAAATTCCAAATAATATCGTTAAAGACTCTAATCATCATGCATTTGCTTATCGTTTCTTAAACAAAACTCTTGCAAATGGAGAAACATGCAAAAGAGACTGGTTGTGCTGGAGTGTTGAAAAACAATCTTTGTATTGTGCACCATGTTTCCTTTTGAACAAAAACGCTGCAAATGTGTCATTTCTCTCTAGTTCTGCCGGATGGGGCATCAGTAGAGGTTGGAGAAGATTGAAAGATCGTATTCCGTCGCACGAAAGTTCAATTTACCATAAAGAAAACTATGTTGTATGGAAATCTGCTAGTAGAGCCGCATTATGTGAAACTTCAGTGGATAGTTTACTTTTATCAGAACTCAAGACTGAAACTGAAAATTGGAAAAAATTATTCCAACGTGTTCTAGATGTTATTATTTTTCTTTCTGAACGTGGATTAGCACTTTTTGGTTCTAACCAACGAATAGGTGATCGAGCGAATGGAAACTTTTTAAGTATTATTGAGCTTCTTAGCAAATATGACCCACTTTTAGCTGAGCATGTTAAACATGTTTGAGAATCACAACAGTGTAAGAAGCGAATGCAAGCTCATTATCTTTCAACACGAATTCAGAAAGAATTTTTTGATATTTGTGGTTCACATGTTCAAACAACAATCCTCCAAGAAATTGTGAAAGCAAAATATTTTTCAATAATTGTTGATGCTACTCCAGATTTCTTGTACAAGGAGCAAACTACTCTGGTTATTCGTTATGTTAAAATTTTAGATAATTCAAACTTTTCAGTTGAAGAAAGATTTATTTTATTTGAAAATTTTTCAAAAAAAACTGGAAGAGAAATTGCTGCTCGAACACTAGAAATATTGAAAACTTTGAAGCTGGATTTCGAAGCCTGCATTGGTCAAGCTTACGACAACGGTGCTAATATGACTGGAAAGTATAACGGGGTGCAAGCGGTTTTGATACAACAAAATCCAAACTGTATGTTTTCTAGCTGCGGAAATCACTCATTAAATTTAGTTGGTATCGATTGCGCTGAATCATGCAAAGAAGCAGTAACGTATTTTGGAACAATTAAGCAAATGTACAATTTATTCAGTAGCAGTCCACAAAGGTGGGAAATTTTAAAACAACATCTTCCTGTTTCGTTGCATGGAATGTCCAAAACAAGATGGTCAGCACGGATTGATGGTGTTAAACCAGTTGCACAACATTTGAACTCAGTAAGAAGTGCTTTAAATGAACTTGGGGTGCTACATTTAACAGCCCGGCTAAAATGGAACTCAATGCTATTCAAAAGTATATTTCCAAATTTGATTGCATTTTGATGTCGTCTGTCTGGATGAAGCTATTCACAATGATTCATCAGACAAATCTAATCATTGAGGCACGCCAAGCCACTCTTGATATTGAAAAGGATAACATTGAAAATCTATGTAATGACATTCAAAGGTTGCGTGAACAGTTTGATAAGATTTTAAATGAGTAAAAATTTGTTGCAAGAAATATTGGTGTTTCATGTGAGTTTTTAACTAATCGTCATTTTCCAAGTCAAGATGATGCTGAGTTGTATTTCAAAATCAATGTATATTTTGTCATCATTGACTCAATTCAATCTGGCCTCACGCGACGATTTCAGTCGTTACAAAAAATTTGTAAACTTTTTGGATTTCTCTGGCAGTTTAAAAATTTGAATGACGAAGATCTTGTATTGGCTACTCAACATTTTCAACACAAATATGACAGAGAAATCTCATAAGAACTTGAAAATGAGGTTTTATTTCTTAAAAGAATCTATGGTGCTAATTTTAAACTAGACTGCACACCAAAAAAATTGCTGGAAGAAATACTTGGACTTGGTCTTTCAGGTGTCTTTCCAAACATTACAATTGCTTTACGAATTTTTATCAGCTTGCCTGCATCAACGGCTTCGGGCGAACGCACATTTAATGTTTTAAAGCAGATAAAAAATTATCTTCGTTCAACTATGGGGCAGGAACGGTTGAATGGACTTACTATGTTCAATATAAGTTGCGATATTGCACGAAAACTAGATTTTTCAAATATAATTGCTGCATTTTCAGAACAAAAAGTAAGAAAAGCGTTTGTAAAAATTAATTAAAACTAATTCATTCTGTTTTAGTTACTTTTAGTGAATTTCTTTAGATTTCATTTTCAAAATGTGACATTAATTTAACTATTCATTTATAGTGATTTGCAAATAGTTACATATCGAAAAAAGCTAATAATAAAAACCAATTAATAATTATTCATGCATGAATCATTCATTTGTGAAATCTGAATTGTAACATTCACAATAAAGTAACAGTGTAACATTCCACTCATACGTCGTACCTTCTTAATTCCCAGGCCTCCCTAATAAATGCGTTTTTAGTAGACAAGCGCGTCTCTTGGCTAGTTGGCTTGATAAAACGTACAAAAAGCGCCACATCTGTGTGTGACGGTCTGTCTAATTTATTGCATTTAGTCTTAAAGTTAGACATTTATCTGGTCTTCATCTATCTGAAGACTTAAATGGCTTTGCATTATCTTGCATCGCGTTTTGCGCAAATTTTTCTTTTGGGGCCTCCGATTTTTAACTGGCCGGGGCCTCTCTAAACCTCTGAAAGGCCCTGATTATAGCAATATATTATAACATATATATTATTACATTGTTATAATAATATATTATTACATATGTATTATTACATTATTACAATAATATATTATTACATATATATTATTACATTATATATTATTACATTATTACAATAATATATTATTACATAGATATTATTACATTGGGCTTACTAAGATAACCTTCAAAGACAGGTGGTATAAACATGAAAACTCTTTTGTTTATGAAAGTAAGGCCAACTCCACTGAACTTTCAAAATTTGTGTGGGAATGCAAAAATAAAGCTATAGACCCTATATTAAAATGGAATATTTTTTTTAATATTAAGTTCACATATATGCAAACTTTTTGAAAAATTATATAAATGTTTGTGTGTGTGTGTGTGTGTGTGTGTGTGTGTTTGTGTGTGTGTGTATGTGTTTATATATATATATATATATATATACATACATACATACATGCATGCATACATACATACATACATACATACATACATACATACATACATACATACATACATACATACATACATACATACATACATACATACATACATACATACATACATACATACATACATACATACATACATACATACATACATACATACATACATACATACATATATATATGTATGTATGTATGTATTTCTGTATATATATATATATATATATATATATATATATATATATATATATATATATATATATATATATATATATATATATGTATATATATATGTATATATATATATATATATATATATATATATATATATATATATCATATTCATAATATTGAGCAATGGTTTTTGTTTTTTTTAGCTTAACCGAAAGACTTTATTCAGTAGTAACAATCACCAATTTAAAAAATTAAGATAGCGACGGTACGCTAACTAAAAAAATACAAAAAAATTTATTTGACGTTATAAAGAATGACAATTATAAATATTTACAAACCTAAATTTTGACTAAAGAACTAAAGAGATGTAAGATGCACTCATAAAGTAATTCAGAGTCTTCAAGTTCTAAACTTCAAGAATCAGATTGTTTTTTTAAATTTAGTTCATGTATGCAAGTTTTTAATAGTTTTTTAAAATTGGTGCTATATCTAATATTCTTAACGAAATACTTTAATATAACTATTTAGTTAATGCAACCTTAGCATATGCTAAGGTTGCATATCTTCATTTTCGTAGACACTTTCTTACTCCGGATTTTTTTCTTTATCTCTATGCATCTCAAATCCATCCTTGTATGGAATACTGTCGCCATATCTGGGGCAGATCTTCGAATGATGCCCTTTCTCTTTTAGACAAGGTGTAAAAACGAATTGTAAACATAATTGGACCTGCTCTTGCAGCCAACCTCCTACTATTATCACATCATCATAATGTTGCTTCTCTTTCTCTTTTCTATAAATACTATGATGGGCACTGCTCTTTAATTCAATTTTCAGTTTTCCACAACTGCTTTTTATTAATATTTTACTCTGTTCTAATTTCTTTATTTATAATAGGTTTTCAATATGCAATATTTATGGAACTACCATGCATAAATTCTGATATCAAAAAGTCTTTATCTGCAGTGAGTATTCTGGGGGAAAAGACTGTATTTGAAGGTTCATTATTATTTTATGACAAAATAAATCATATCACAAGATTTGATGAAAGTAAAATAATTCTAAATGATAAAGTAAAGTTTTATTTGTTGTTATATTCTTGTTTACATTTATATATAAAGTTTTCCTAAATAGAGTAAAATGTGATCAAACTAAATTTATTCTATGATTTTTTAAGGTCTTTTTAATAATGTTTTGGATGAAATTATGCTAAAACGTGTTAAAAATAAAATAAAATAGCATTGTTTAAGAAAAAATTTATTTATTGTGAAGAGTAATTAAAGGTAATTTTTAAATAAACATGGTGTGCATGTTGTTTATATTGTTCCTTTTATATACTGTATGAAATTTTACAATGCTTTTTCTTCTTATTATTACTTGATGCATTTTTTTTCATGCAAGTGAAATTCCTTGTAGATTTCTATGGTATTTTTCTTTTTATGAACATTTGTGTCATTTAAACATACAGCAAAATTCCATTTTGTCGATGAGGCGATCGTTTGAAGAGAGCTCTAATAGAATAGCATAAAAATTATTTTATTATATTTTTGTATGCTTAAATTATAAATAAACACGAAATGTTTAAACTTTTAGTTATTTATCCGGATCTAAGCTGTTAGACCTAAGTTTTCATGTGTAAAAAGGTTGTTTTTTTTCTGTATATCATAAGTTATTTACTTAAATACTTATACGTAAAAAAAATTTTTAGAAACAACGTTAAAAACGCTAAAACGTTTTATTTAGACTTAATTAAAACCAATATAACACGTTTTTAAAAAAACGTCCGTTTACTGTTTCATACGGACGTTTAAAAAACCTATAAAAAACGTTTCTACGGGACCATTAAAAAACGTTCGCAAAGCGTTCTTACGCCCACTGGGAACTAGATGCAATCCATTTAACACTGTAAACCTTAATGGATTATCATCAGGAAGATCAATTATAAAAGAGTTTGAAAACGATACAAAAACCATTAAAAATTTGATTTAAAACGGATTTTAAAAATGAAAACTTATAAACAAATAATCTGCTGGTCTGACAAACAGAAATAAGCTTAAGCGTGTTAAGAGATGCTAAATGTCATAGAAACAGCACGGTAGCCCATTAATAATTTTTCTGATGAATATTATTATAATATGTATTTTATTATAATATATAGTTATATGTGTGCAGCTGTAGCGCAGTGGTTCGAGTTCTGGTTTTGAACCAAAACATCTGGCGTTCAACGCCAGCATTAGCCCAATAAGCGACAACGGTAAAAAAGGAGGCGTGAACTTTCTAGTTAAATGCTTCTCCGCGGTGCTCAGTAATAAGACCATAAGGACTTCTGGGAAGACTTTAACAATCATACACATACGAAACTATAATAATAATATTACTATAATATACAATTACGTAAAGTAAGTGCTATTCATAAATACCAAAATGCATCATTGGTTAAAGCTTTAAACACATTTATTTATAGTCTAGTTTTGCGAATACAACAACTATGTGACATTCGTTAATTCCCACCCAATAAAACTATTAGCGCTACATTTTTTTAAATGTAAATTTTTGTAGGGTACTTATTTATTCTATACATTTCCTAGTTTTTACTCTTTATCCGAAACAATTTACTTTCGGATAGAAGGTAAAAAAAAATAACACCATTGTACGGCTTTTCGGTTTCTTTTGCACAACTTTTTAGGTAGTCTGGAAGTGCATTTTGGAAGTAAACCAGTGCAAATATATTTTTAATATATTTAATAAATTGGATTTTAATAATCGTATTCAAGAAATAAGATTCTAATAATAATATCCGACAAATAGAATTGAGCGGGTGCAAGACGTTATATCTATTTTGAAAATTATAAACATTTTTATCAACATTGTGTTTTTAAATTATTAACATTTTGGATGTGATGCTTATTTGAAAGTTTCTAGAGAAAAATGTTTGCATAAGTCAGCGGTTAAGAAGACTCAGTAGTTTAATGAATTCAAGACGTACACAACATAACAAGAAAAAATAAATTAATGAATTTAAATAGTTTTGTTGAAAAAGTTCTAATTTTGTCAACACCGGTTCTCTGTGACAAGATCAGATGGTCTTCTTGGAGTATCCGCGTTATTTATAATTTATTTCTTATTCTTTAAATATAAATAATACCTTTATATATATACAATACTGTTGAGATTTAATGCCATGTTAACTCTTTTGCAGACTAAACAAGAAAGTTAAATATACTCGATTAAGTCTAGTTTAGCTTTGAATAAGTTGAGATTTTTAACTTCTACTGTTTCAATTGGTAATTTGTTCCAGAATTTGACTGTGCGATTTGTAAAAAAACCCTCATTTCGATATATATATTTGTATATATATATATATATATATATATATATATATATATATATATATATATATATATATATATATATATATATATATACATATATATTAATGAAGAAAAAACAACTTTTTCTATGGTACTTTAAGTTTCATGCCTATACGGCAATCATCAGCCATTGAATACAAATTCAAAAACAAAAAAACCCGCTAAAATTACAAATTACTGTGTAGTGGGATCTCAACGTCGCTAAGAAAAAACAAAATATTAGCTAATCACCGGTGTCAAAAAAAGATAAGAGGAAATGTTTTTTCTTAGCGACGTTAAGATCCCACTACACAGTATTTTGTAATTTGAGCGGTTTTTTTTGTTTTTAAATTTGTAATCAATGGCTGATGAATCAATCAATCAATCAATATATTCTGAATTACATGATTTTACAATTCAAGGATGTTTACAAATAGTATAACTACTAATGATGCGTAAACACCTAATAATAATGAATATAATAATAAAGAACATAAGAATAAAATAATAACAACTCTAAAAATCATAACGCTAACAATAATAATAACATTAATAATAACTATAATAATAAAAATGGTATTAATAACAATAAAAATAATGGTATTAATAAAAATAATAATATTAATAAAAATAAAGTTAATAATAATAATAACAATGGTATATTTAAATATGTCTATACTTATCTTCATACGCACATACATAAATATACATACACATTCACACACATATTAACACACAACACACATACATACACATATGCACACATTTGCACACATACATATACCCACACACGCATACATATACCCACACAGGCATACGCACATACACATTCAATCATTGTACAAGGACGACAAAAAAGCTGTACATAAATGTAAAGATTCTAAAAAATAAAAAAATAAAAAAAAAAAAGATAAAATAAATAAAATATACAAGAGAGAGAATTTTTAATAAGACTATTAACAGTGATAAATTGCTTTTATTGATGTTATTATTCTAGTAGCTATCCAAATAGTGTTTTTTAAATTTATTGAGAAAATTATATCGAGAAATTGAGTTTTCAGTTTTAAAAGAATGAGGGAGATTGTTCCAAGCATTGGTGCACTGATGTTTAATTGATTCGCTGCCAAATTTTACTGTTCTAGTATGTTCTACAAAGATATTGTTGTATGAAGAGGATCTTAGGAAGTGAGAATGTTTGTTACATATTTGAAGGAAAAAGTTCTTGAAGGAAATTGGAAGTTTATCATGAAGATAATCCCATACAAATAAACAATTTAAATAAGTAATATTGTCGTTAAGCCGAAGAATTTTAGACAATTTATACAGTAGAGAAACATTGTCAAATAGGAAATTTTGAAAGTGAATAATTTTAAGGGCTTTGTTTTGAAGTGAAACTAGCTGGTTTGACGGACCTTTTTTTTTACCCCAAATCTGACACGCATACCTAAGGTGCGATCCAAATATGGCATGATAAATACTCATAAGTGTTTCAAAATTTACGAAATGTCTGATCTTGGCTAACATTCCAACTGATCGGCTTAGCTTAGTCTGTAAGTAAGTTTGATGGTACTTAAAAGAAAGACTCTCATCCAGCCAAACTCCAAGGTACTTCACAGTTTTTGACGAAGTTAATATTTTTCCATTAATGTTAAAAGTGCATTGTTCCTTGTTTTTTTGGGTTTTGGTTTTAAAGATAACTATTTTAGTTTTTTTAGCGTTTAGTGAAGTTTTATTTGCTCTGAGCCAATTAATAACAGAAAATATGGCCTCATTAGTTTTTAACTGCATTTTTTCAAGCGATTCTTCAACAATTAACAGGTTAGTGTCATCGGCGAAATGGTATGTTAAAACATTATTAATGCAGGTGTTTAGTTCGTTGATGTATACAAGGAAAAGCAGAGGCCCCAATATTGACCCTTGTGGGACTCCCTAAATTATAGTTTTGGTTATTGAGGATGTTTCCTTAACTGTAACGTATTGAAGTCTGTTATTTAAGTAGGATTTAAACCATTTAAGTGGAATTCCACGTACACCATAGTATTGTAATTTAGCAAGAAGAACATCGTGATTTACTGTGTCGAATGCTTTTTGCAGGTCAAGGAAAACACCACAAACAAACTTATTTTTATCAAGTGCGTTTCTTAAAGTTTCTGTAAAATCAATTAGCGCATATGTAGTAGAATGATTTCGTCTAAATCCGTATTGTAATTTATGAAAGCAATTAAAGGTATCAAAAAAACTGTACAGTCTCTTGTACATAGTTTTTTCAAATATTTTTCCGATGTTGGATAACAAAGAAATAGGTCTGTAATTAGATGGTTCAAGCTTTGACCCATTTTTGTGAATTGGAATAATGTTAGCAATCTTAAAAACGTCAGGAAAAATTCCTTTTTTAAATGAGTTATTAACCATTTTAGAGATTGGTTCAGATATAATTTTTGAAGATAGTTTAAGAATTGAAGTGGGAAGACTATTAGGGCCAATACTTTTCCTATTATTTATCACGGAAATAATTGCTTCAATTTCTTCTTTTGTAACAGGTGAAAGGAAAAATGAGTTAAAATTTGGGATTTAAAGAAAATCGTTAAATTTATTAATTGAAGGTTCAATTTTTTCAGAAATATTCACTGATATATTTAAAAAATAATCATTAAATGAATTAGCAATAGTTTTATTATCGATAATTAAGTTGTTGTTGATCATAAGATTAATAGACTGTTTTTTTGTGAAACTGTTGTTAATATTAATTATTTCTCTAATTCCTTTCCATGTATTTTTTATATTGTGTAAATAGTTTTGAAAGAAATTTGAATAAAAGTTTTTTTTACTTATTTTTTATAATTTACTGATTTTATTTCTGTATGCTTTAAATAAATTAAATGTTCTTTCCTTTATTATAGTTGACGAATGATTGAGAAATTTTCTGTACAGTTTATCTTTTATTTTAATTGACTTCAAAATGCCTTGAGTTATCCACGGCTTACTTTTAGATTTAATTTGTCTTTTTGTAAGAGGTTTTAATGGCGCATGTATATTAAGAATATTTTCAAAATTTTGCATGAATAATTTAACAGATTGATTTGGGTCGTCTTCTTCTTTTATTAATTGGGACCAAGGAATACTCTTAACATCATCTAGAAAAGCATCATTGTTGAACCTTCGAAAACACCTTCTGTATATCTTTTCTGTTGTATATTTGGAGTGAAAACTTGGGATTTGAACAAATTGTGCTAAATGATCTGAGATCTGATCTGAGAAATTATTAGGTTACTTGATATAATGTTGTTAGAGTGAAAATTAATGAAAATATTACCAATTAGAGTTTTTGAATTTACATTGACTCTCGTTGGCAATGAAATGTAAGGAAAAAAAGCATTTGAACACATATTATTAATGAAAAATGATATTTCAGGCGAGTTTTCATAATTAAGAAGATTAATGTTGAAGTCACCCATAAGCATAACATTTTTATTTTCTTTTGTAAGTTTTTCCAATAGATTAAGAAGAAAATTTTTATTAAAATCATGAATTGACATGCAAGGGTGACGGTAGATGCAACCAACGATTGTATTTTTTCCTTTAGGATCTATTATTTCTATAAAAACTGATTCAAGTTCATGTGCTTTGTACAATAAAAGGTCATCTCTCTTATTATATATAGAAGTAGAACTAATGTAAAGTAGGGCACCGCCGCAACTGGACTCAGTTGGTGTATGTTCTATCACATAATTTTCAATTTCTACATTACTTATGGGTGATACATGTTGTTTCAGCCTTGTCTCAGACACAGCAATAACACAGGGAGGAAATTTAAAGAAACGAATTAAAGATTTTAACTCATCTATATGAAAAGAAAGTGAGGAAGTATTTAAGTGTAAGAAATTTAATGGGTTTTGGTTAAGATCTAAGGCATTAAAATCATCAACATTGTAGTACTTACAATCTAAGACACAATTGTTTACTTTGTTTAGACATTTAAACAAATAATTGAGATTAGGGGAATTAGTTGAAACATTTAAATTAAGTGTTTTAATTGAACTAGGTTGAGGATCACAAATAATACAGAACAAGGTCTGTGGATCAGAAATTAAATCAGAATACTGTTTGCTACTAATGTTATTGCATTTGATGTGTACCCAGCAATTACATTTGTCACACTGAATAGATTTGTGATTTTTAGCAACATTTTTGAGGCATACAATGCAAGGAAAACTTTCCATAATAGAGTTTATTGAATGAGTAAAGTGTTAAAGTTAATGTATTGTTATGTATAAGATTTAAACGTAACTATATAAAAGAATCAAATACTAAATTAATTATAATATAAAGTATTTAAAATAAATTAATAAATATTAAGCTAAACAATTAAGATAATAAGACAAAGTCAATAAAATATAAATAAATAAATATTGCTATTATATTTACGTAATTTTGGTTAATCAATTTAAATATATGTTTTAATAAGAAAAAAACTAAAGTTAATGTTATAATAGTTTAATAAAGTTATATACTTAGCGATAATTTATTAATAACAAATATTAAAATACTTAGTATAACAACAAATAGGTAAATAACATATAACAACATTCAACTAACTACTATACTACTATATTAAATAATATAGTAGTTAATAATATAATAGTAGATTATCTTTCAATGAATAAACAATAATTTATAATATTGTTTAATTAGAAAGACAGAATGATAAAATACTAATATATAAACTAAAATAATATAAATCAATATTAAATAATATTTATTATGATATTATCCTAAAAAATCTATACAGTAACAAATAAAACTATATAATAATAATAAAAAAAATATATAATAATAAATATGTAGTATAAATATGTTAATTATAAAAATATATAGTAATAAATATTTAATAATAATAACAAAAAATATATTATTAGTAATAAATTTTAAATAAAGTGAATACAATTAGCTATGAATAAATAAGATAATGAGAAAAATAAATAGTAATAAAATTAGTATGAATTAAAATATACAGACAAACAGATGGTTACAATTTAAATCGTAAAAAAAAAGGTCTAAAATTATAAAAACAACCGATCTAGCTGTTCTTTTATTTTTTCTTCTTTTATTTCTTCTTAACTTGCGAATTTTTTTTTTCCTTTCAAGTCTTTCTTATTTATTTACTTTATTATTTTGTTTACTCTTTCTTTTTCTTTTTTAAGTGTTCTTTTTTTTTTAAATTCGAGTTTTTTTTTGTTTTTTTTTAATTCTTTCTCGTTGACTTTTTCTGACACTTCTTTTTTTTATATCTTTATTTTTAACTCTCCTATTTTTTTTTTTTTTTTTTTTTTTTTTTTGATGATTGCCGTATAGGCATGAAACTTAAAGTACCATAGAAAAAGTTGTTTTTTCTTCGTTAATATATATGTATATCGCTCTATTTGAAGTATCTTTTTAATATTGAGCACTCTTTTACGACTATGAGTTTTGTTTTATTATTATAATACAAAATAGTCTTAAATATATCAATATATATATATATATATATATATATATATATAAATATATATATATATATATATATATATATATATATATATATATATATATATATATATATATATATATATATCAATATATATCAATATATATATATATATATATATATATATATATATATATATATATATATATATATATATATATCAATATATATATATATATATCAATATATATCAATATATATATATAATATATATATATATATATATATATATATATATATATATATATATATATATATATATATATATATATATATATCAATATATATATATATATATATCAATATATATCAATATATATATATAATATATATATATATATATATATATATATATATATATATATATATATCAATATATATATATATATATATCAATATATCAAAATAATTTAAATGAAAAAATACAACATTATAATGGAACTTAAAGTTCATGCCATTCGGCAATCATCAGCCATATTGTTCATATATAAAGTAAAAACCGTTATAAAAAATACAAGTTTAGCGTTGCAACGGCATCTGACGTCAAGTATACGTGATCGATATTTGCTAATCGCCGGAATTAAAGTTAAATAGTAAAAATTTGACGTCAAGTATACGTGATTGATATTTGCTAATCGATCGATATTTGCTAATTATCGATCGATATTCGCTAATAAATATTTGCTAATTGCTGACGTCAAGTATACGTGATCAATATTTATTGATCACGTATACTTGACGTCAATATGATTAATCGCCGGAATCAAAGTTTGATAGTAAAAATTTTTTCCTATGCCTACAAGCAGAAACCAATTCACTTTTTTTGTTAAGAACTGATCGACTATCAAAAGTCATAATAAAACATTTCTCATTGATGCAAAAGTTACACTTTTTGTCGATGGATTATAAGATTGGCATCTTTTAATTACGTTCCACTTAATTACAGACATGTTACCTGCGCCTTTATGTTTCCAAGTTTCCTTGGAAAGCTCTGTATCATTCCTATACCTGTTTGCATAAAAGGATTTAAGGTGGTTTGCAAACCTGAGCTTGAATGCGGTTTCACTAATACCAATGTAAAATTTTTCCGTAAGACTGGGATTAGTTGATGCTAAAGTGGCTTTATATTCAACAACTTTTGATAGACATTGGTTATTTAACGGGCATGCAGCTTTCTTAATGCAGTTGCAATTTATATCATTAGCGGTGAGCTTGTTGCGCAAAATTTGTTGGTTGTGGGAATTGATAATTGATCGAATGTTTGGCTTGCAACTGTAACTAATTTTTATTGTGTTTCTATTGAAAATTTTGTGGAGCTTATAATGTAATGGAAAATGAAAGTTAATTAAGTTTAAGAAAAGGTGTCCAATTTTTGTTACCACATTTTTACTGAAAGGAGGATTAAACCATATAATATTTCTTTTTTGTTTGTTAATATTAGAAGGATTTGGATTTGAATGATATTGGAGATCGGTGTAAAATCCAGACTTTTCTAATGCAAATTTATAAATAGGAGCAGTCTTTTGGAAAACTTTTTCGATTGAAGAATTGGAAGATAATCTATGTTTAATTAAAGTTGGTAATTGTTTTAAAATGCTTGGTGGATGGTTGGATATAATTCAACCATCCACCATCTTTTTCCATCTCATTATTTTAATCAGTATATTTTAATAGTATCTCATTCTTTTAATCAGTATCTTAAGCAATCGCAATTTGTCTTCTTTATTTGATGGTATAGGTATATTTTTTATTGAATAATTAAAGTTAATTTTCTCCATTTTTTAACGACTTGAGAAGAGTGCTCAACAGGAGGAGCAATAAATTTATTGATAAATGTTGCATACTGCTGGAAATACAATCTCCAATATCATTCAAATCCAAATCCTTCTAATATTAACAAACAAAAAAGAAATGTTATATGGTTTAATCCTCCTTTCAGTAAAAATGTGGTAACAAAAATTGGACACCTTTTCTTAAACTTAATTAACTTTCATTTTCCATTACATTATAAGCTCCACAAAATTTTCAATAGAAACACAATAAAAATTAGTTACAGTTGCAAGCCAAATATTCGATCAATTATCAATTCCCACAACCAACAAATTTTGCGCAACAAGCTCACCGCTAATGATATAAATTGCAACTGCATTAAGAAAGCTGCATGCCCGTTAAATAACCAATGTCTATCAACTAATCCCAGTCTTACGGAAAAATTTTACATTGGTATTAGTGAAACCGCATTCAAGCTCAGGTTTGCAAACCACCTTAAATCTTTTTATGCAAACAGGTATAAGAATGATACAGGGCTTTCCAAGGAAACTTGGAATCATAAAGGCGCAGGTAATATGTCTATAATTAAGTGGAACGTAATTAAAAGATGCCAATCTTATAATCCATCTACAAAAGAGTGTAACCTTTGCATCAATGAGAAATGTTTTATTATGACTTTTGATAGTCGATCAGTTCTTAACAAAAAAAGTGAGTTGGTTTCTGCTTGTAGGCATAGGAAAAAATTTTTACTATCTTACTTTGATTCCAGCGATTAGCAAATATTGATCACGTATGCTTGACGACAGATGCCGTTGCAAAGCTTAACTTGTATTTTTTATAACGGTTTTTACTTTATATATGAATAATATGGCTGATGATTGCCGAATGGCATAAAACTTTTGTTCCATTATAAAGTTGTATTTTTTCATTTAAATTATTTTAATAAAATTTTTTCAACACTGAAAAAGTTATTGAAAAAAAAAAGTTGACAAAAAAAAGTTTACCTATTTCTAAGGTCTTTTTTATTACAAGTTCTAGCCAGTATGATCAAATTTTAAATAACCTATTAAAATATGTTATATTATTTCAGGTATTAAACTTAGTAAAGAACCTAAAGTAGGGTGAATTAGTCCTTCCCTATTAATATAGCATTCTTTGAAGTTGCGGTAGAACTGGTGAGAAAAAAAAATTAACGTAATGTTAGACTTTTATTAAACTATTAACACACAATGTTTTAAAATACAATTACTTGCGTTTAATGCTTAGTATATTTTTTTACTTTCTTTGTCAACATGGTTAAGCAAGAACAAATCCTGCCTTTTCTTCTCAATTTTTCAATCAGTTCTTTAACTAGTTTAATGACCCTCTCTGATGAGTCATTGACCACATCAAGGAATTTCATGATAATTTTCAAATGAAGATACAAATTGTTAAACCTACAGAGCTGTGAAGGGATCTTAAGCACTTTTTCCATATCCAAATTTATCAAAGATGAGCCAAAATCCCCTCAGTTACTAAAAAATAAAAAGATAGAGGCTGATCTTGTACAAAATCTATAGAAAAAGAAGCGCTTTATTGGCTATTACAAGTTTAAGTAGATATTTTATTGATTTTGTGGAACTGTATTGTACAATACTTTGGTAATATTTTCTTTTCTCTAAGGCAAAGTTTTTCTGTTAAAGGAAGCACAACTAAGGAAGAATCGAGATACAAGCTGTACTTGTCAAATTTATTTATAACTGAAGTAGCTCCATAAAGATTTATATTCATGAACCTCTTCATCTGACACAAAGCTTTCATTCCCAACACAATACTTTTACAAAATTAAATAAAATCATCATTCAAGCATTTTAAGTTTTTTTCTCATTTATTATTATCTTTTTCTAACCTGATCCAGCAGCAGGAGCCGCAGTTTTCACAGCTCTAAGGAACTACTGGGTGTAAAAGATGTCAACAAACATAGCCATACCATGAATCTCTTTTATATTTTCCTCTAATAAATTTGGTATGGTTTCGAACAGTAAATACACTTTATTTGTTGTGAATCTTGCATAATGCAGTGGACCAGGAATACGAAATTTGAACCTCTCTTTTTGAGAAACATCAAAAATAGCAAAAATCAAAAACATCAAAACTCAGCTAACATCCTTTTTTGATTTACCATCCAAAAATTAAAAGAGTTTTAGATATTTTATTCATATAAAACAGGTTGTTAAAGTTATTTTTTATCAAACTACTACAAACTAATGCAGTCGCAACATATAAAGCTATTTTTATCAAGCAAATGCAGTTGTACTTAATCTGTTTGTAGATCCTATTATCTATTACATCCCTGTCAAAGTGATCAGGCCCAAGATGTTCTTTATTTATCCAAGTTTCTGATTGAGTTTGAATAATTAACTGAGTTGTATTTTTTTCAGACTAATTTAAAGTGTTTAAAGAGTTGATTGCTGGGACTTGACTTTTTAATTTTTACTTTGACCTTTTACTACTTGGATATATCTTGTTAGCGTGGGTAATATGTTTTTTCAAAAAAACATGACTACAGGCAAGGAGTCTGCATTTCTCCACCACCTGACTAAATATGAGTCTGGTGGTGAGAAATGCAAACTCCTTGCTTCTTAGTTAGGTGGTGGGGAAATCTGCATTTCTTCACCATCTGACTAAATATGCCTGGTAGCTCACTTTTCTCTCTCACTTTCACTAGTACAGCAAACCTATCTCTTGTGGCTGAAATATTATCTGTATAATTTTCAAATAACATTTTGTTAAAATGAACAGAAACCGGCATATATGTAGAATTATTCAAGTCTTTTACACACTGTCTAGTTTTTTGAGCTTCTAAACTTATCACTTTATTTACAGCGCAAAGAGATGACAAAAAGATGATAAAGACTTGATAAAACAAATTTATTTATTTCTCCTCCTAAGATAGTTGTAATATAGCTTATGGTAGCAGTGTACTGGTTGACAGAATGTTATTTTCCTACAGCAGTTAGCGCTGTACGCTTTAGAATATTTTAGACAGTATTATAATTTGTTCTTTTTCTTGACTTTTATCATTTAACTCACTTTTTTTTTTTTGTAAAGTGCCTCAAGAAGTCCTGTACGGTCTTATCACAGAGCACCGCGGAAGAACATTTAATAGGAAGTTCAATCAGAAAGTGATTTCACTGGTTTGTTAAAGAATCAGTGACATCACTTTCTGAGCTATAAGATACATCTAAATCTTTTTTCCTGAAGATTTCTTTTTAGATTTTGTTTTGCAAATTTTTCAGCAGTCTTTTTAATGCTGATGCCAGAACTGCCTAGACAACTTTTCTACAGTTTTATCTGTGGGTATGTAAGTGTATATTTACTCTATTAAATATGTATAAGTAAACATATATTCATATATACTATATTTATATCCCATAACTCTTAAAAATTTAAATCACAAAGCCTGACTTCGCAATGATGACCCAATTGATAGTACATACAAAGTAATTGTATTGAAAGAAAATTGTGCATTAATAGGCTACGTTTCTACTTAAAACAAAGTAATTGTATTGAAAGAAAATTTTGCATTAATAGGCTACGTTTCCACTTAAAACATGAACAAAAAATAAATAAATTATAATATAGTTAATAAAACTTGTTCTAAAAAATATAAAAGTTTAAAATTTTTTCAAGTTGTTGAAAGTTTTTAACAAAATATAAAATAAATTAAACAAATTGCATTTTATTTTTTGTAGCTCTCACGACCGCGACTCAGTTTATTAAGGCATAGTGATGCAACTGCTGCATAAACTAGCATGATTGTTTAGCATAAATTTTCTAGATATATCTAGAAAAGTCATTTCCTTTACTGCTCGAGCAGTTAAGGTGACCTGGTTAAGAATCAAATAACACTTTTTTTATTTGGATCTACAATTATCTTATAAATAAGAATTACCTTATATATAAGAATTAGTTTTTTGTTTTTGAGTGTATGTGTAATAAAAGTTATTTTTCTAAAACTAAGGAAAAGGTATTAAGTCTTCCGATTGAATAAGAAGTCTTCTTATTTGGAATCTCCGAACCTCGTATTCTCTTCTAGTAGTTAAAGGTACTTATGTTTGCTGCTTTATTTTTTGAACACGTCACTCCAGATACAATTAGTTACTTTTCCTAGTAATATGAAAAGCTAATAATTATTTACAAAAATGATATTTTTTATACAAAACACTAATAAATCTAGGCATATTATTAGCTAACATATTTTTTTAAAGTACAACCTAAAACAATAATCCATTAATAAAGATAGGGTAATAATTACGTAATACGTCCGTAATAAATATTGCTAGCAATCAATGTTTAAATGACAACACCATTGTTGGTTATGGCAGCCACGGCAACAGCAATAATATCGACAGCAGACACAATTACAACGGCAAAAACAATAATAATAATAATCCTTTGTTGTAAAAGAATCATTCACTAGTTTATAATGAAATATTAAGCTTATGACGACAGAAGTTTTTTTGCCGGACCAAAATAAAAATCCCACGCTCAAAGGATTCAAAAATCCTAGCATTATTTAGTTCAGGACAAGGTTCTTTGCAAGAATAAATAATACAAATAATAAAAAGTGGTCATTATATATTTATGTCACGGCAATTGATAATTTTGACCCACTCATTCACATTATCACGTTTGGTCTTATTTTCACATAAAGAGACAAACTACGTCATTCAAATATTATTAAAACTATGTCAGTCAAATACTACGTTGGTTGAGAAATATCTATTGTGTTAAACTTTTTTTTGTATATTTGCAAGTGTTAAATCTTTTGCAAATTTTTCCATAAAAATTTGCAAAAGATATATATTAAGCAAATACTATAACAAAAAAAGTTTTTGAAACTTGAAAAAATATACATAAAAAAGTTTTCCAAAAGTAAACATAAAATGTTTTAAACAGGGGGTTAACAATTAATGTAAGACTATTTAATTCCATTCATCAGCAGAGTAGAGTAATTTAAAAAAATTAAAAGTTTTACTAAGACATATTTTTATATAAAATTAAATTCCTAATTTTCCTCTAGGACCTTACATTTTTGAGTAGCATAAAGGAGTTTTTTTTTTAATGCGATAATTTCTTTTTAATGATATAATTTTTTTTTAATGATATAATTTTTTTTCATGCTATAATTAACCAAAAGAAAAACAAAAAAAAGTCTCAGAACGTTAAGGTAAAATTTGAGTTTAATTCAAGAGTTGTGATTTCCAAAAATAAAATTGTTTTTGTAAAAAAAAAATCTTGCCGATTTTTTCTTTGGCTTAGTAAAAATAGCATTTTCAAAACCGTATTTTCATACTTTTATTACCAAGGTTGACATATGAGAAAAATGTGTCACTGGACATACAGATTTGTAATGCCACAGAGGAGCTCAAAATATCATCCAGTTTGAATTATTTTTTCATTTTACTGCTCATAAGCAACTTATCGTGGCTCAGAAAAGTTTAAAATCAAACATTTTGAAACAATAATAGGAAACAAAAATGATAATAGGATACAAGGGAAATAATGTAACACATATATAAGTAAATGATAACTAGAAATTGTACATTGAATTGAATAATTGTAAGTAATTATAGACAACTACAAAAGTTTCGAGTAAAATAAGATATAAGGGAAAAGCAAGAACAATGCTGACACCAATAATAATTTATAAATTATTTGAAAACGATAAACGCTAGTTTATTTTGCTATTTTGATATTTATGTTATTTTCACCATAAAAGGTATAAACCTGTTAACTATTGGGCTATTTTCCTGTTCGAAGTGCTTTACGAAGATAATCGTTAGACAAAATTCTATTAACTCATGATATTTGTTGAGTGAAATGAACATAATTCTAATTTACTCAAAATCATAAAAAAACAGTTAACATGTTTATGCCGCAAAATCTTCAATAATTAATTTTCAATAATTTTAATGCAATGAAAGTAATTGTCTTTGCGTTAAAATAATTATCGTTGAATTAAATCAATAATCATTGAGTTATTACAATAATCATTTGCTTTTAACAAATAATCATTAAACTGATCTAAGTACAACAAAATCTCCAGTATCTACTATCTAAATAGGAGATTTTTCTTCGCTGAGTTCATGTAAAGGTTTATGCATAATTTTATGCGCAACTGGTTGTGCTGCGGTTTTCATTTTCTTATCAATACCATATCAGCATTTATTAAAAACCTTTTGGTATTTTTATAAGCGTGGTAATTAATGTAGAACAGGGTGGCCTCAACCGAGTACTCTCATGGTATATTCCTCTCTTTTCTAAAAATGGTATCCTGCTTCATTTTTTGTCAAAGTCAAATGTAAACGCAAATACAACTTGAAGTTAAACTTGACGCAAATTCTTTGAGAGATAATATCCGCGCTTAGCTACAACAGAGATGGTTGCAGACATTCTGAATATCCAAGTTTAAAAAACGTGGAGTAAATAATTTCCATACCAATAAGTTTGTAGCGACTGGCACTTTCTTTGCACCTGTTAGCAATACTTTAATTTGATATTTGATGATTTTATGATCAAACGGTTGAGTTTTAAATTAGCAAAAAATATACATACATATTGTTTAATTTTGAGAGGTTTTTCCATGTAAATGAAAAATATTTTTAAAATGTTTGAAATATTTAAAAAATCAGTACAAAGAATTAATATAATTAATACAACTATTCAAATAATAAGAGAAATAGGAAAATATAATAACAGTAGTAGTGATAATAATAATAACGATAATAACAATAATAATAACAACAATTATAAAAATAATATTAATAATAATAACAATAATAATAATAATAATAATAATAAAGGTTTAAATTTTTGTCGATTGTATTTAGATTTAAAAAAATCCTAATACTGTCGACAAATTTCTTTAAATTAAAAGGCTATACAGATTTCAACTTAAAGAAAGATGTTATGCAGATGTCAAATTATAGACATAATAATAAAAATAGAAATAAAATCATAGATAATAATAACAAGGAAATGAAACATAGTCATCCGTACCTAATGATAGTATGTATTTTCATTTACATAAAGTAAATAAACAAACAAAAAAATAAATAAAAATGATATGTAAGATATAAATCAAGAAAATCTGAACAAAATTACGGTGTACCGAAATTAAACTTAATAAAAAGAAAAAAAAAATTTAAATAGCCCAATCATATTTTTAATTCAAAGATTTTAACCTACGCAAAAAATTAGATTGACAAGGGTTTGAATTTCGACAGTTATTGACGTAACTTCAATTGTACCATTAGCAGCTATGGTTGCTAAAATAAAACTACCGTTGTGCTCGTGGTTTTTTTATCAGATGAAACTAAAAAAATCATTGGATCAAGATACAAACTTAGGTTTTTCTAACTTCAATATAAGAGTGCTTTTACCACATTTCAAAACAAATGGTTAATATATTGGTATATAACTTTTACGAAAGACAAATGCTGGAAAATATAAATTAGGCATGGTATTTTTAGCTAAATTAAATAGTTTACAGTTTTTATAGGATTAAAACAAAGTTTTTAAATTAAATATTTACAAATTTATTTAACAATTTATAAATATATTATTTTATATTTAATATATTCAATGAAAAGTATGAAATAGTGGATTGTTTAATGGAAGATTATAAAACTAATAAATATGAATATTGCATTAGAAAGCAAAGAAGTCGTAATCAAAACAATAAACCAATAACTAAAGCAATCTGAGATCAAACTGATATTGATACTAATAAGTTAATCATGAGTCAACTTAAAGATGATTCCATTAATTTATCTAATTCCATTATGAGAGATGATTGTTTGGTGCAAGCGATTGTAACAGCCGGCAATAAAATCATTCGCAAGGAAAAAAAGAAGCAAAATCGATGTACTCTTGAGCATGTTTTTCAAACATTTAAGCCAAATAATAGTCACAATAGCTCTGACCAGCTTAGCTCCGCACAAAAACTGGAAACGAAGTTAAACGCGTATGAACTGATAAATGGTTGTCCTTTGATCAAAGGTGAGACTAATGGTAATAGAAGGTATTCAGTGGCCGAGAGATGGGAAAATGATAGAAAGCTAGTTTATCATGCATGCAAAAATTACAATCGATTGCAAATAATGGTCAACTACTTATGAACTATAAATATTTTTGAATAAATTGGCTAACTGTCATAAATTTTAATTTGATTCAGGGCAAAACGTAGCTAAAAAATTAAAGAACGTTAAAAAATAGTTTTTAATTTTAAATTCAATTTACACTATCAGCAAATATCACGATGGTTATACCTTTTATTATTAAATATTTCCATTGTTTTATTTCTAAATATGAAATTTGTTCAATCAATGTTCAATATATTGTTATATATATATTCAATAAAGTATGACACTTTTAATATTGCTTAATATCCTGCTTTTAATTTTTAACGTTCTGCTATTATTTGTAATTTTATTATTGGGTTTTTAAATTGAATAATATTTTTTTACATAAGTGTCTTATGTATTAGTTCTTACTTTAAAGTTATAGGCTAACTGATTAACTAATTATAAAATATAATACTGAGAATATATGTCTATATATATATATATATATATATATATATATATATATATATATATATATATATATATATATATATATGTATACATACATATATATACATATATATATATATATATATATATATATATATATATATAAATATATATATATATGTATACATACATATATATACATATACATATATAAATATATATATATATATATATATATATATATATATATATATATATATATATATATATATATATATATATATATATATATTATGACGAAACGCGCCCGTGATTGTAAAACGACTTGATTAGGCAGTTAGACACCGTTCTGATATTATATACCAATCATTACACTAGAAGTTATTATTCGAACTATGTGTGTGAAATATCGTGGTTGATAAATTTTTTCTGATATCTAAAATTTTTACAATTGTGTGTTAAATTAGAGCCCCACCATTATCATTTTTTTAAATTATAAATATTTGCTGTTTATATAATAAGAAAATTAATTATAAAAAAACGTTTACATTAAAAAAAGGGGAAAAGAGAAAAAAGTCACCTCACTCTCTTCCTAGAGCTCCATGTGGGTTTTACAAGTTAAAAATAAAGTAATATTGTTAAAATACTATGTACAATTCCAATATAATAAAAAAACAAAGTAAATAGTATCAATTTTAGCAATAGCCATTCTAAACAAATTCTTTTAAAAATAAAAAATAAGAGACAATTAAACAAACAAAAACTTAGAATAATGGAATTCGATGTTTATTAAAAACAAACTAAAAAATTATTCATCTAGTTTAAAAATTAACTTTTTACAATAGAAACTTAAAAGAGTTAAACAATTTTAACGTACATTGCTTTTTGAAAAATGTTCCATAGTTTTGATCTAGGGTATGCTATTCCATATTCAGAATACTTGCCATATAATTTTTGGCAATTTATAAGTATTCGTGGGGAAGTCACGATAAATTTTCATCAATATAAATTCCTAAGAATTTTATTGACTTATTTTTTCCAATTAGTTTATCGTTTAAAATCAAATAATGTAGTTTTAAAGCAAGATTTTCATATTCTAAATTTTTATGGAACAAAGTATTTTTTTTTTAATCTTTATTTTCATTGAAATTCCTTAATTTATAAATTTATGTCAGAATAAAGTTGTTTAATGTCACTGTTTGAAAGGAAGAGATTTGTGTCGTCAGTAAAATTATCAAATTAAGTTTTGCTAATGAATTGTTTAAATCATTTACATAAATCAAGAAAAGCAATGGACCGAGAATTGACCCTTATGGAACTTCGCATAAAATTTTAAGTTGTCCTGATTCCTTACTAATAACATATTGTTTACTTTCACTGAGGTAATTTTTTAACCAATCGTAGGTTTTATTTATCACTCTGTAGTGTTTTATTTTTTATAAAAGAATGATGTAATCAACCTAATTAAATGCTTTTGATAGGTCGATAAATAATCCTAGAGTGAAGTTATTATTTTAAATCCTTTAGTAATTTGGTCTACAATTTCAATTGAATGACTTTTTCCAAAAATTCAAACTGTTTTGTGTAAAACAAATTATTTTAATTAAAATGATTAAAAACTCTTTTATAAATAAAACGTTCAAATATTTTTGAAAATACAGAAAGTACTGGCACAGGTCAATAATTAGAGATTTCTGATTGATTATTACTTTTGTAAACTGGACATACTTTTGCAAATTTTAATGTTTCCGGGAAAATCCTTTCATTTATTGAAAGTTTTATAATATATATCAAAGGTCTGGAAATGTACTTTTTGTTTGAGATAACTAGATATGTTGATATTACTAGAAGCGTCATCAAAGCCAGATGATTTATTTTTTTAAAAAAAAAGAAAAGGCTATTTTATACTCTTTAAGAGAAAAATCGCTATTTTGAAGTATTACGCCATTTTGAAGTATTGCGCTATTTAGAGATTTAAGATAATTTTGAAACTAATTTGGTTTGTTTGTTTATTTGGTTTGGTTATAATACTTTTAGCAAGTTTTGGACCTATGTTTGTAAAGTATTTATTTAACTTATTTGAGATTTGTAAGGGACAATAAATATCAGTTTTGATGATATTTATTCCCTTAGATAGTATAGCTGTATTTCTTTTGTTTTTTCCTTTCCCTTTATTGATATATATATATATATATATATATATATATATATATATATATATATATATATATATATATATATATATATATATATACTTTAAATTTTAAAACAATTTTTAATGCAATTGCAGCAATATAAACGCTCCTTTCAGTTGAGCACTCTACTCAAAATTGTCCAAGATGGAAAAAATAAACTTTAAATACTCAATCAAAAATATACCCATGCCATCTGAAAAAGAATTTATACTGCAGTTACTCGAGAAAACTGAAGCTCTTATAAAAAGAATGAGATGGAAAGCGTAATTTTTTATTAATAAACAACTCGGTGATGCGTCTAAGTGTAATGATTTCACTCACTATGGAGTAAAATCTTCAAAGTGTCCTCCACAAATAAAAGAAATGTCGCTGTTTGAAAAAGATTTAATAAATCTTGTTAAAATTATCAAATTTCGCAATCTCAGCAACACACTTCAAGAAAAAATAATGACATTAAATCTTTACGCAAATCTAATAAAACTTTAACTCCAGCCAGGGACGTGGTGGCCCAGAACGAGGGTACGAGGACTTGTACTGGGCCCTTAATCTGGCTCAGGAAACTAGGCCCCCAATCCTCAAACAGAAAAAATTTATTTCAGTTCTATAAGTTTCTATCAGGGCATTTTTTGCAACATTTAATTTAACTTGCTTTCACGTCGGTTTGTTTGTTTGTTTGTTTGTTTGTTTGTTGTCCGCTCATAACAAATACTTTGTCAGCGGTAATAATAAAAGAAATACGCTAAACTTTAGTTGAGCGTAAATAAAAGAAATCGTTAAGAAAAGTAATTAAAAGAAACAAAAAACAACAAACTTTGTTTAGCGTAAATAAATAAAACCGAAGATGAATAATAATAACAAAAAACGTTGTTGATCTGAAATTGATAGATTTTATATTGTAAAAAGTAAGTAACGTTTTAATACTTTACTTATAAATAGTTATTAAAAATAATAATTAATGTTTCTAAAGTAAATAAATAAAAAAAATATCTTATAAACGTAGAAATATAAAGAAGAAAGCTAAATATAAAAAAGAATCTGGAAACTGAATATGATCGATTGTCTTGCTCGAGAAAGAGAACGGAAATTTCGAGCTAGAGCAAATGAATCAGCTGAACAACGAACATCTAGGCTAAAAAAAAGAAGAGAACGATATGTATGGCGGCTGAAACAAAAGAAGGTAGAGGCAGATGTATTGTTAAACTAAAAGAATACCGAAAACAACCATTTTAGTGAGGAACGATTAAACAATGTCTCCTCTTTATCTAAAATTAACCATCCCATCAATAATGAATTCATTTGCTTTACATTGACAAATATGCAGCGGCGGACCAATAAAGATTATTTAGCGGCGGACCAATAAAGATTATTCAGCGGCTCTACCAATGAAGGTTATTTAGAAGTAACCAGATAACATTGTAAATGTCACTGAAAACAATCCAGCAAAATTTCTAGAGCTAAAAAATGCAAAGACGATTGATAAAAAGCAATTTAATGTATTAGGGCCAAATCAGCCAACAAAACATTCAAGGTTATCTAAGTATCACACTGAATCAGTTAAAATTAATGACATTGAAGTTGTGAAGAAAAAGTCATGGCTAACTTACTCTCTACTATTGCTTGTTTATGCTTTGGATCAAGAGAGGACAGAAGTTTTTTACGTGATGGGTTTGATAATTGGTCAAACTTACGTCACACCATAACAAAGCATTGCACCCAGAAAAATCATCGAAATGCTGCTGAAGCTATGGTCCATGCATTATCAGACTCAACAATTGATAAAATATTAAATATTGAAACCTCAAGACATCTGAACAAGAAACGTAAAGAAGCGGAAAAACTACATCAATACCTAACACGAGTTATTGATACTATTCGGTATTTGATCGCAGATAGTATTTCTTTACGTGGAAATGAGGAAGCCAATTTTTACAATGACTCTGAAAAAAGTGAAATCTTTCAATGTGGCGCGGTTAAATTTCTAAAGTTGTTAAATTTACTCAGTCAGTATGATGAGCTGAATGAAAAACTTTCAAATGTTCACAGTACTCAAAAACAATCTACTGGAAGGGCTGCTAGAATTACGCTTCTTTCAAATATACACAAAACAAGCTAATTCATACTATGACACAGATAGTCAAGAAATGTATTTCAGAAGAGGTAAATAACTCAGTATTCTTTTCAACATCAGATGATGGCAACAATGATATTACACTCTACGAGCAAACTTCTATTGTATTACGTTATGTTACGCTTGCTGCAGAAGAGGCCGTTTTAAAGGAACATCTGATTTCAATGGTTGAAACTGGAACAACAACTGGTGAAGGAAAAAGTGAAAAAATCAAAGATGAAATCAAATCAGTTAACGTAGATATTTAAAAGTGTATAGGTATGTCTTTTGATGGTGCAAGCAATATGCAAGGAATAAACAAAGGAGTTGCAACACATTTGAAGCAGTGTTCTTCCATGGCAACAAATATTTATTGTGGAATTCATGGAACAAATCTGGTTATGAAAGTTTGTACAAAATCTTCTTTTGTTTTTGTTCACTTTTTTGGAACAGAAAACAAGCCTGGTAATGTGCAGAAACTAAAGACTTTTCTATACGGAAGCTCAAGGAAACGAAATAATATTTTTGAGAAGTGCAAATCTCTTCTTGAGGATGTGAATCATTCTATTGAACTGGCTGCTAACCAAAGCGTTCGTTTCAGTGCCTTACAAAATGCTACCGACCAACTGCTGACACTATACCAGGCAGTAATCGATTGCCTTGAACAAATTTCAAATGACATTAAAAAACTGAAAATGTATATTCGAAGTGAAGCACAAGATCTTTTATCCCGATTTCAGTCATATCAAACAATTGTGACTTTATGTCTCTTCAAAGAAATTTTTACTATCTTGGGTCCCCTAAATAAAATTCTTCAAGGAGAAACACTTGATTTTTTGTTTGCTATAATGTCTGTCAATGTATCGCTGGAAAAGCTTCAAGTATCAAGGGACAGTGCTGACCAAAATGCTATTTTATCTACTATTAAAGTTGCAACTGAAGCTCAGCTTGAACAGCAAATTTTGATGAGAATAGGACTGGCAGAAAGAAACGACCGGACTTCGATGAAACAGAAGTTGAGCGACTTACTCAGGCTAAAGATCGGTGGCTGGCAGAAGTGTTTTATACTCTAGTGGATTCAGCAACTGCAATTCTTGTTGACAAATTTTCTTTACAGCGGAAATTTTTAGAAAGCATAGACATCTTTTATTGAAGAATATGAGTGAAGATATTAGTCATAATTTTCATAACTCTAATTCACAAGAAAAAATTCAATCAGTGCTTGAAAAATTCAAAATTGGTATCAGTTTAAATGAATTCACTACTGAAATGGTTGATTTTGTGGAGATCTACAGAAAGGTTGCTGAGAAGGATAACATAACTTTGCCTTCTTTTCTCACCACTTACAATTTTATGCTGAAAACTATGTTAGCGATCGTGTTCTCTTGTCAGTGGAACATAAGAAAATGTGGAAATTGACCTAATCTCCACATTTTCTTTATTTATTTATCTATTTATTACAATTTTTTTTAGTATAAATATAATTTTCCTTGATCAGTTATTTTTCTCACGTTAAAAGTACTTCACCGGGCCCCTCTTCTAGAAATTTGTACCTGCTTTTTAGGTGCCACCACGTCTCTGACTCCAGCTGACAAAACTTCCAACATGTACAAAATATCTAAAGATGATTACAACTACCTTCTAAAAAATGCAATCACTTCCATTTATAAAAAGGCCGACCCAAATCTAAAGGACGTAGTAAATAAAGAAAGTAAGCAAATTTTGACAAATCGTGATATTTTTAATAGAATCGAGAAAACGGAACTGCCGATTGTTTTATAACTTTAAAAGATCACAAAGCCAACTTCATAAACAACCCTACTGTACGTCTTTTAAATCCTGCAAAGAACGAAGTAGGAAGATTGTCCAAATTTATTTTATCCAATATCAACTCGGAATTAAGAATCAGGCAGTGTTTAAACCAATGGCAAAATACGCAGAATGTGATAAATTGGTTCCGAAAAATTGACGATAAACACCTTCGTAAATTTTTAGTATTTGACATAAATAATTTTTATCCGTCAATTGATGAAAACATGCTAAATAAAGCAATTGCCTTCGTCGAGCATCATATAATTATAGACGAGCAAAGCAAATCCATTATACGTCATGCAAGAAAATCTTTCATTTTTAACGGTGGCATATCATGGATTAAGAAAAAAGCAGGATTGTTTGATGTTACTATGGGAGCCTATGATGGCGCGGAAGTTTGCGAACTAGTTGGAATTTTTCTTTTAGATCAACTTTCGCTGTTTTACAACAAAAATGATTTTGGTTTATATCGAGATGACGGGTGTTTTTAAGAACAAAAATAGCCATCAAATGGAACAAATAAAAAAGCATGTTGTTCAAGTTTTCAAACGTAACAATCTCAACATCTCTATCAATAGTAATTTTAAAATTGTTAACTACCTTGATTTAACTTTTAATCTTACTCAAAATTCTTTTCAACCATACTGCAAGCCTGAAAATAACCGAAGTTATGTACATGCTGATTATAACAATCCACCTAGTATAATAAATAATCTTCCAAAAAATATCGAGCTAAGATTATATGCCAACTCATCAAGTGAAGTTATTTTTAATAAATCGACACACCTTTATGAAGACGCATTAAAGCAATTGGGATACGCTTATACAGTAAGTTGACATATAAACCAAGCATAAAAAATATTCCAAAAAAATAACCACAAACGAAACATAATTTGGTACAATCCTCCATTAAGTAAAAATGTTACAACAAAAATTGGTCAACGCTTTTTAACCCTAATTGACAAGCACTTTCCTAAAAACCACAAACTACACAAAATATTTAACAGAAACACAATAAAGATAAGCTACTTCTGTATGCCAAACATCAAATCTATTATCAACTCACACAACAAAAATATTTTATATGGTGATGTAAAATTATCAGAAAAAGCCTGCAATTGCATTAAAAAATCTCTTTGTCCACTGAACAACAATTGCTTGTCTAACAACGTCGTTTACCAAGCCACCGTGAGCTCAAATAAACCTCAATACAACGATAAAGTATACATTAGGATAAGCGAAACCTCATTTAAGCTACGTTATGCGAACCATCAAAAATCTTTGAACATAAAAAAGTACAAAAACGACACTGAGTTGTCTAAGGAAGTATGGGAGTTAAAAGAAAACAATTTTACAACTTCAATCAAACGGAATATTATTAAACGCTGTAAATCATACAATCCTGCGTCAAAAATTTGTAAGCTTTGTTTAAATGAGAAATTCGAAGTATCATTTTACAAAGGAAACAATCTGCTAAACAAAAGAGGCGAATTAGTCTCTAACTGTAGACACAAAAATAAACTTCTCCTTTCATTATTTGATAGCGGAGATTAGTTTTCCATTACGTCTTCTTGTACTAGAACGTCAGAGCTCATTCTACCGTAGTTTGTAATTTTTAAACGGTTTTTTATATTTTTGATTTTTTGCTTCACGGCTGATGATTGCCGATTGGCATGAAACTAGTATTCCGTTAAAAGTTGTTTTTTCTAAAATTTAAGTATAAAACGCTCTGTTTTTGAAAAAAAATATATTTTCTTAAATCATACAAATAAATAATTCTAAATCATACAACAGCAATATATATATATATATATATATATATATATATATATATATATATATATATATATATATATATATATATATATATATATATATATATATATATATATATATATATACATATTACTTTAAAAAGAGTTAGACACAAGTGCCTTAACTCTTTTTAAAGTAATAAAACACCGTTCAGCATCAGCTGCGGACACAGGCGTTACCAAAACAATCTCTATCAATTTTGATACTTTAGAAAATGTTTCCACCAGGTTATTTTCATGCATAATTGGGATAGGGCATTAATTGTGCCGATATCACTAAAAACAGCATTTTCAACAAAACGGTTAATTCCGACATCAACTTAACTTCACTTAGTAATGGTTAGTTATTTTAATATTTTATATTTGATTTCTAGGAAAACGTTGTATATTAAAAATGAGATTTTTCGGATCATTGAGATCCGAAAAATTTCATTGGGATCCGAAAACCAAAATTGGTTTTCGGATCCCAATGACGAGAAACGTTTAGCCAATAAACTGTCAATTTTGTTTATGTTAATTTATCTTATTAATGAACCTAAATTATTGATAAATAAGATAACTTTAAACTATATTGTAACTAAGACTTTGGCATGATTTAAAAGCAAACTTTATCAACAGTAGTTTAGGCCTAAAGGGCTTCTTAACTACCAATCAATAAAATAATAAAGAATGTAACATTACATATACATTGAACTCTCTGATAGGTTTACATAAAGTTTTCTGAGAATGGCGAAAGGGTCAACAAAAACAAAAAAGATACTTTTACAGCATTAAAAAATTTTTAAACATGTTTTTTAAATATTTTTTTTATAATACAACACATAGTTTACTTAATTAAATCCATAATTCTTAAATACAACATTTATGTTGTATTTAAATTACAATGTCAGTCATAACTAATAGTAAACTTCCCAAGATTATTTACATTGTCAAAGATGTTTTAACGATTTCATGTAATTAAAGATAAAAACTTAACATCTGTTTGTAAGCATACATAACACTACTTAAATGTTTATATAGCTTTAGTTATTTGGCTTCAGCTTTAACCCCCAAAAAAAAACGTTTCAATAAAATATTCTGAATTTATTTCTATGGTAATGGTAAATGTCAAACATTTTAAAATAATCTAAACTTTGTATATTTTTTTAATTAGTGCCTCTTTGGAAGTATCAATTATTGAAGCTGTATTAAGAAATGTAACAGTACCACCAGTGGTACAGTTTTTGTGATTGAAAAAAAAAATGTTCTTTATATCTTCTGTTGTTTAAATTGTTTGTACCTATGTTGTATCAAACTAATAATAATATTGACTAATTTTAAAATATTTCCTGAAAACCCAGTTGCATATTTTTCCTGATAAAAAATTCTTTAAAACTTGTGATTGATGCTTATCATCATGGTTGAAATTGGCTCTGGTTCAGCGCCGATCTAATTGGCAACTTAAAAGGTAGAACAACTCAACTGCCACCAAACGATGTAAACAATTTTCAATAGCTGATTCATTATGCTGCAGAATATAATACATAAGCTATTTGGAAAAAATAAACTTCAGCAATCCCTCATTGAGAATAGAAAAAGAATTTCAAAAGTACAAACAGTTTGCAGCTCTTATTATATTTGTAGGAATGACTAAGCTTTCTCGTATCACAATATATAAACTTGTTAAACATTGCCATACACTTGCGATACATTTGTTCGATTAATACACAAATCAAGATTCTTATTAATATGGCTGAGCCACTACTTTTTCCCTGTAAAATAAAAACAACAAGCGTTATAAATTTTTAAAAAAATAAAACAATAATATTGTTTTATTTTTTTTTAAATTTATAACGATTGTTTTTTTTATTTTACAGGGAAAAAGTAGTTATAACTTTTGTTAGTTAACTACATTTTCAGGCATATATTGTCAATATATGCCTGAAAATGTAGTTAACTAACAAAAGTTATAAAATATACAAGATTGTTGATTATAAAAGAAATGCGAAACTTTTTCATGATATTTTAAAATCAATTTTCTAAACTGTTCAATTTCCCTAGAATTTCTAAACTTATAATTTTATTCTTTTTACCATTATTATTTCTGTTATAGTTATAGAATAAAATGACTTGCCCTAGAAAATCTAGTTTCTGAAAATTAATATAAATGAATTTTTTTTTTACCTAACTGTATCTCTTTAAATGTTTATGTCAAACCAACATTTATACCAGTAATTTCTGTTACATTATTTTAAATATCATGTATTTGCCATGTTTCTATTCCTATTAATTTATACTCCTAATAACTACATGGTAAATTTTATATCTACATATCCAGGTGAAGAAATCAATATTAACACTGTTAATATTGTAATATTAACACTGTTAATATTCACAGTAAAATTGCAATATTAACAAATGTATGATGTTTACAACATTATTTTTACAAATAAATTTGAAGAAGGTTTCCTAATATTACTGTACCTTATTGAGTCAACAAAACTTCTGACTTTTTTCAGCAGTAAATTCTTCACTCTTTAAATCGAGAATTAAAAATGGTGGATGAAATTTTACAGCTCAGTGATGTTTTTAAACGTCTTTTCTTTTCAGGTCAGTTCAATGAGGCCCTGCGGTGCACTTTTTCGTCCCACCTGAAAGCACGATAAATTCTGCGCGCACATCAAAAATTATATTACTACAAACAAATTAAATATGGCCAGTAGAAATCGGCCCAGCCGTTATTGGCAATGAATTAAAACAACGCTACAATAGTATAAATAAGTTGCAAATAACATATTGCTTAAAAAATAAAATAATTTAAAATTGGAACTAAACTAGAACTATTTATTTTCATAAAACCTGTCTGCAAATAGCTTAGGCTAATAGTTGCATATTTACATATATATAAATATATATTTACATTAATAAATACTTTATTTTAAATAAATCTAGGTGGGGCCGGGCCCCTATTGACAAGCCGCCACTGTATATATATATATATATATATATATATATATATATATATATATATATATATATATATATATATATATATATATATATATATATATATATATATATATATATATATATATATATATATATATATATATATAATTTCATTATGTAAAGAATGTAGAATTACGTACCATTTAACTTTAACTTTATATATTTGTGTGTATATATATATATATATATATATATATATATATATATATATATATATATATATATATATATATATATATATATATTTATATATATATATATATATATATATATATATATATTTATATATATATATATATATATATATATATATATATATATATATATTATATGAAAACTGCGCTACCGCAGTTTCCCCCCCCCCCCCCCGCCCTTTTTATTTTATTTTATTGCTACATATGATAGAGAATTTTATACTGATTAAAAATCGTGTTAAAACATAGGTCTGAAAATTAACAGAAAGTGCTCCAATTTGCTATTGAAGTTTGAAAAATGACATTAAAAAACTATAATATTCGCCATTTTTTAGAAACGTTTTAAATCAAAGTTTACATTTTAAAACAATCGTTTAGAAAACCTTTTTTTAATTACGCAACCCGGTTTTCGTCGTAAAAATTAAATTATAGTTTAATTAAATGTTTTTATGAATATATTTTATATATTTTTAATTGATTTTTAAAAAATTAATTTAAGATTTTGCTTTTTAAATGTACATAAATCGACTGACAAATAGGAATTGGCGCAATTAAATGTACATGCATCGACTGAAAAATAGGAAATGGCTATATATTGAATGTATATACATCGACTGACAAATAGGGATTGGTACAACTAAATGCACATATATAGACTGACAAATAGAGATTGGCGCGATTAAACGTACATGGAACAGGGTTAGGGTTTGGGGCAGAGATATATCAGAAAATGATGTGCTCAGCATTTTTTCACAGTTTTGCTTTACATTGTTGTGTTACATTGTTGTTTTAGTTGCGTTACATTGATTTACATTGTTGATAGAAACAAGGCTTTTTTAAATTCATCTTTGAAAAGGATTTTAATTATAACCGAGTATGAAAAAAATGGCGAATATTAGCGTTTTTTACTCTGAGTGAATAAAAAGTTCAGAGTGGTGTGCCACAAGGACCTATTCTAGTTCTTTTACTGTTTATAGTGTACATAAATGATATGTCAGATGTTGTCAAATGTTTATTCAAGCTCTTTGCTGAAGACAGTAAACTAATAAATATATTAAAAAATCAACATGATGTTAAACAGCTGCAGACAGATCTTGATGCTGTGGCTAAATGGGCTGATAATTGGAAAATGTAGTTTAATGCAAACAAATGCAAAGTATTGACAATAAAAAACTTGCCCAAAACAACTATCTATGATCACAAATTTAGCATACAAAATCAAGATAATGGTCACACATACTTATTGCCTACCAACCAAGAGCGAGATCTTGGACTTAATAATTAATAACTAGCGATCTAAAATTGTCAGCCCAATTAAAACATGCAGCAGTTAAAGCTAATGCAGCACTAGCTTCACTCAGGCGGACGTTTAGATACTTTAACCCTTCAATGTTTAAATTACTTTATACCTCATTTGTGAGACCTCACCTTGAGTATGGAAAGCTTGCATGGGCCACTAAATAAAGTTGATGAAAAAGTTATTAAACGAGTACAAAGAAGAGCCTCCAAGTTATGGGGAAATAAGGAATTCATTAAGGGGAAAAGAATAAGAAGTTAGGAGAAATAAGGAAAGACTTATCAAACAACTCACAAATAACTGTCGTCAAAGAGAATAATTTTTTTTAAATAGAGTGGTTAATGTTTGCAACACTCTTCCATATGCAGTTAAAAACTCCAAAACTACAAATTTACTTAAAAACAGTCACGATGCCTATGTAAAAACAATACGTCTCTGTAAATCTTCAAGTAAGTAAAATAGAAAAGATGTGAGCATATAGACTATATCTCACATATATATAATAATATTATATATATGTGAGCATATAGTCTATATGCTCACATCTTTTCTTATATATTATTAATATATATATATATATATATATATATATATATATATATATATATATATATATATATATATATATATATATAAATTAGTAAAAACACTTATCTAATTTTTGATTACTTCAACACTGTGTTTCACCATCAGTAGGTTCATCAGGAAGATTCTTCCTGATGAACCTACTGATGGTGAAACACAGTGTTGAAGTAATCAAAAATTAGATAAGTATTTTTACTAATTTATTATTGCTCTGTTCTTTTAGAACATTGAGCACTCTATTTGTAGAATACACTAACATAATTTATAATTTATATATATATATATATATATATATATATATATATATATATATATATATATATATATATATATATATATATATATATATATATATATAATTTAACTATATTATAGTTAAATTGTATTATTGATCAAGCGGGTGTTTTTGCAATTTCAAAGTTTATTTGATTGTTTATTTATTTTCTTGTTGTTTAAAAAATTTTGTATAAATTAACTTTGGTTATTTTTATGTAACTCTTAAGTAGGCTTTATATTTTTTTAAATTTAAATAACTAGATTTTTGTTATTATGTTGAGTTTATTATTTAGATTGTTAATAACTGTTTGATTTATAGGTTCATAAAACAGTATGGCTAATGATCGCTAAGTTGTAGGTATTTGCAGTAACTATAAACGTTATCCAGAGCGTTATAAAATGCATAGTAACGTTACATCTGGAAAATTATTTATTAATTTCTACAAACTGTCTGTTAATGAAAAAGCAAAGAAATCATGGATTCATGCTATTTCTAAAGGACGAAAATACTTCATTGTACCAAAACATTTTAAAGTTTGCTCCAATCATTTTGTCGATGGTTTTTCGACTTATGAAAATCCTAATCCTACACATTTTTTGACATACACCATGAATTTTCAATCTACTCCTGGAAAAAAAAATCAAGGCCTCCTCCAAAAATCAGAACAAGATCTCTTGTAAAACCAATTTCTAAAAAAATTCCTAAATCCTCTAACTCAGATACACTAACAGCTGAAGAATTATCAGATCTCTTGATTGTTTCTTCTAATGAAGAAAGTAGTAAAAATCTTAAATCATATCAGTTGACAAGATAATGGTATACCCTAACAGCAGAATTGTTAAACTACATCTCCACCCCTTCTGAAGAAATAGACACTAAATGTTCAATCTTGTTTGAAATCAAAGCAGGTTATAGTGGCCAAAATGATACAGAGTTTGCACCATTAACAGCGTAATGGTGTAAACAGACAGTTCTGTCATATTACTAGGGATTCAGATGTATCTACTTTTACAGGTTTACAAAATGTCAAAATGTTCCAAAGTGTTTTTAATTATGTCAAGCCCAAAGCAGCAGTAATGAAATACTAGGATAGAAATAAAAAAAACCAACCAACTACGAAAAACTCTGTCCAGTGTTGAATCTGTTGAGCAATTAATCCTATCACAAGATTATGATAATGACGAAAACTTGTTTCTAAAAACTAAAAGAAAAATCTCACTGGAATTTCTATTAGTTATGACGAGATTACGTCTTGGTCTTTTGATTGAAGCCTTTCACTTTTGTGTATCTGCTGGAACTGTTTCTCAAATTATTATTACATGGGTTATATTATTATCTAAAGAGTTGGAGAGTTTGATTTTGTGGCCTTCCCGCAACACAATACGGGGAACTATGCCAAACTGTTTTAAAAGATTGTATCCAAAAGTGAGAACAATTATCGATTGTTCTGAAATATTTTTTGAAACGTCAAGTGCCCTTGATGTTCAAGCTTGTATAAGGAGTGAATATAAGCATCATGCAACAGTCAAATTTTTAATAGCAATAATAAATAGAGTAGTTTCATGACTGTCTCCTCTTTATGGTGGAAGCGCCTCTGACATTTTCATTGTCAGAAGTAGTGGTTTTCTTGATATACTTGAGCCCTATGACCAAGTTATGGCAGATCGTAGCTTTAAAATTAGGACAGATCTTGTATTTAAACAGCGTATACTTTGTATACCTCCAAAGGCTTCTAAAGAAATGCAAATGTTAAAATAAAAAGTTTAAGAAACATCAAACATAGCTAATGTACGCATTTATGTAGACCATTATTATATCTACCAATCATGAATAATATACTGCGTGTATGTGCTGCTATATCAAACTTGAGAAAATCATTAGTTTCTAAATAGTCTATAATAAAAAGATTTTGTTTGCTAAATATTTTTTTCTTTTATAGTATAATATAACGTTTTTATAAAACGATATAATGTTCCTCTATGATTATAAATTTTTTTTTTCTTTTTAAACTACTGTTTACTTACTCTTTAAACTTTAAGTCATTATTGTTAAAAATAAATTTATATCAATTAGGGCTATCATTAGGCTTAAGTCATTATTGTTAAAAATAAATTTATATCAATTAGGGCTGAAAGATATGTAAAGAAGTAAGTAGTTGCCTATTTACTTTAAATTAAAAAATTTCAACCCAGTTTTTGATTGTAAAATCTTTAAAAAATGCAAAAAAAAAATAAAATTTCAAGAAATAACTTTTTGTCCAAAAAAAAAAAATAAACAAAATAATTATATTAATCTAAAAACTTATATGTTTGAGATAAAGGAATAAATGTAATGACTGATAAGAAAGAATTCAATGTAATGATTGATTTCACATAAACGTATAACACATAATTGACGTATAACACATACTATTGAAGTTTAAAACTTAATTTAAAGCAGACATGGAGCATATGTAATAAATCCAGTCTTGATCTGCTAATAATTCATAATCATCTTGTCACATTTTCAGTATCAACTTGTCACATTTTCCACAGAATGTTATAGGTTCTAATAGCAATAATGCTGGAGAAACATGTTTGAAAAAAACATCTAAATTTGTTTTCACCTTATCCCAGCGCTCTTCATCAAATTTGACTAATTCGTCACATAAGTCCTAAAGTAAGTGTCCAAACAATAAAATATGCTGACTTGGAATTTGTGATAGCCATTTGGGAATTGGTTTGAGAGTAATATTTATGACTTTTATTTAATACTATTTCATCATTTTTTATTGTAAAAAGGTTACAATCACTTTTTGATTGTCTTATTAAAAATTATAAAAGGACATTTAACTTCCAAACACACCCTTCCATGGCATTTGCATACTATAAATCCATCTGGGAACAAGCAAGATACAGTCTTTCATAAAAAATAAAGAGACCACATTTTTCAAATTTCAAATCAGTGTGTTTTGATACATGCTCTGCATAGAATTTGTTTATAACATCTTGCTCGTGTTCCATTCCCCATTTGAAAGAATCAGTAACAATATTCTTTTATGAGGGTATTAAAAATCAGCAACAAGAGGAGTTGTTTTAGGTATTCCAGAACTGGTATTTCTAGAAAGAGTGTTAACTTTGGTATATATATTGTGATGTTTGGATGCAGTTATCCTCTTCTTTCTAATTTGAAACCAGTTATTGCTTTCGGCTTGATCACTTCTATTATATTCTATATGTTTAATTGTTTTATCTGGCAATATCATTTTTTCTAAAAATATTTTGCAGTAAGTTGTCTTATCAGCCTTAGGATGATCTGAAAGTGTTTTAAAAGATAACTCCTCAAGATCAGGAATACTTTCAATATTTTCATTAAATGTTTTAACTTTTGATTTGAATATTACAGAAGAAGGCTTAGATATATAAATTTTGCTTGAAAAAATTTCAAATAAATGTTCATTAAAGTCACAATAACTTTCAATTCTTAGATCAAATTCTTGCAACGCTTTCATTTGTGTTTTTCCCTTATTATGTATACCATTTGCTTCATTATTTGCTATTCTTTTTCTAACAACTAGGACAGTTATTGAACATGGTTTGATACCTTTTTGAGATGATTTATTCCAGACACATGCTTGTTCAGCACATGTTAGATTACATTAAGTTAGCATACTCCATTTTATAAAGGGTGACAATGATATGGTTGCAAACTTCAAAAGCTTTTTTTCTTGATTTTTTGCGAACCAAAAACTTCAGAATATACAAATAAAATATCTTTTTTAAAACTAAAGTGCTTAATAGGACCTACAAAACCACTATCAAAAAATGAAAATGCTTTTTCGTCCTTGTACTTGCCAATATATTCTGAATTAAATCTTTTTTTTTTCAGGATATACGAAAAAATGTTTCCCATAGTTATACTAAGCCATTCAGCTATTAAGTCTTTTCTGTTTTCGATAGGTACAGAGTTAGGGTTAATTAGATTTAAAGCTTTAAGTTTTCCGTATATGATTGTCTAAGTTTTTTCTCCTGTTCTTCGGCTGTCTCAATAACATCTATATTTAATTCCATTGCAGTAAATGCTCTGGCAACAAGCTCTACTTTACGTCCAGTTGTACTTAACCCACGAACAGCTAAAAAAACTAACAAGCTGCTTGAGAGGTAAATTTAAAAAATCTTCATAACTTTTAAGTGGCATGTTAAAATACGACGTATTTTCAAATAAGCAGTTTGATTTTAAATAAACAGTAAAAAATCAGATAAGCATTCTTTAAATGTTTTGTTTAAAATTTTGGGGTAGTAGTAACAGTATCGAAAACAGCCAAAATAATTTATCTCGAAAAGGGACTTTCCGAAATAACATCGAAACAGAGAATAACATCGAAATTGTAAAAAAAAGGAATTGTATCAAAAATCCGAAAAACAGAATAATCTTGAAATTGTGAAAAAAGGAATAATATCGAAAAGGGACTTTTCGGAATAATATCGAAAAAGAGAATACATCGAAATTGTTAAAAAAGAAATAGTATCGAATATCCGAAAAGCTATATAATCTCAAAATAGCTCAAAAGAGAATAATATCGAAAAGGGACTTACCGGAATAACATCGAAATTGTGAAAAAAGGAATACATCGAAAATTCAAAAAACGGAATTAGATCGAAGTTGTGAAAAAAGGAATAAAATCAAAAAGGGATTTTCCGGAATAATATCGAAATTGTGAAAAAAGGAATAGGTTCGAAAACTCCAAAAGCAGAATAAATAGAAGGCCAGTATTTTGCGGTTTTGAATTAAAGTGTAGTAATTATACTGTATAATTGTATAATTTATACAATATAAACTAAAAGTTCTATTAGTAGAACAAAAAATATTGAATGTTGTGTTGTTGGCTGTTTATAAAATGATTTAAAACAAGATGTTTGATTTTATTTACATTTAATGTCAACAAACCATAAAAAGTTACATAATTTTTTAGTCAAAATCAATAAAGACTTACGAACCATAAAAAGTTTAAAGGATAAAGTTATTTGTAAACATGCAAAACTATATGCCAACAAAGCCATCTGTTATATGTGCAAAAATTTCAAGAAAAAAATACTTTAAAACAAGGATAGCAGGATAAAAGATGCTGCTTAATAAAACAATTAAAAAAGCTAATTAAAAAATCTTGATTAATAAAACAAGAAGAGCATGCTAAAAGATCCTTTTTAATAAAAGATTATATGCAATACTCACTCTACCTCCAAATACCATGGAAAAATTACTATTACATGTAGTCATCTGGTCATTCTGTTCCAGAATGTTTAATATTGTAAATACTAAAAAAATATTGAGCACACAATTTTCAATACATTGCTGGTATGGTATGTAGCTGGTATGGATGGTATGGTATGGTATGTAGCTACCAAATGTTAAAAACTAATTATCATATTGTATTTTTTAAGATGTTATTTAATAAAATTTCCATACCAGAAGTTATTGAGTATGTTATACAAGTTGCTGAGAGCTAAAATAAAAACATTTTACAAGTTGTCTATTATCTTTACATAACGTTTTGTAATAGTTATAAAAATGCCCTACACATTTATGTTGGAACACTTTCCTACTTACTTTCAAAATCATGCAGAATCTGTTTGGTTTGGTTTTTGAAGTACTTAAAAAAAAATTAAGAAGAAATTAGAAAATACTAATAGATATGCATTATTTTAGTGTTGTACTTCCATGCAATTATTTAAAGCATACATTATATCGCCATTAAAAATTATTTGAAAAGATTTTCCATTGCTTTCTTTATTGAAAACACATTCTGGTGATATTGACACAGTAGAATATGCAAAATTATTATTCAATAATGGCCCAAAATGTTGCAAGATAACTGTTTAATATTTGAAGAAATGTATTTACAGAAACATACAGAATACTCTGAACTTTGAACTAAGAAAAACTTAAAAAGACTTAAAAAATGGTATACAATAGAAAATTGTTAAGAACATTCATTAAATAATTGGAACATTCCGTACATAATAAAAACTGCTTCAGCCATAAAAATTGATAGTAATTGATTGAGAAATGAAACCATTTAAACTGTGACTATTTTTTAAACAGTGCTTTTGGTGTGCAAACATATATTATCTTGATAAGTTTTCTAACGACATTTGGGAATATTGAGTTTCTTAAAAGAGTTTCTTAAATTTCAAGTTTTAAATTGAATTAAATTTCATTGCACGTGCAAATTAAACTGTTTATTGTGCGTGCAAATTCAGTGATGGGCATAGTTAACTAATTTTTTAGTTGACTTTTAGTTAAACTACTTTTTTTTAGTTAAATGCAATAGTTAAACTAAATTTTTTTATTTAAGTTAAACTTTTAGTTTAACTAACTTTTTTCCTAGTTTAGTTGAAAAAGTTTAACTAAATTTTTATTAACTAAATTTTTTCTATATCGCCAAATAAATCGTTCTATTTCTATGCACCACTTACCTGACCAAGGGCTCCAAGGATTCTGTTATTTCTATTTTTATGTATTTATTTATTTAGTGCATGAACTGGACTTTTCAACATCATTTCCGCTTGGTCTGTATCAATAAAACGGTTAGCGGAAACATAAATTCATCAACAAATTTTCTTGAGTTGAAAAAAAAAAAAGTTAAAAAGTTGAATTTTAGTTAACTATTTCTAATTAGTTTAAGTTAACTACTTTTTATAAAAAGTTTGTAACTAAAAGTTTAACTACTTTTTTTTAGTTTTAGTTAGTAGTTTAGTTAAACTATAATAAAAAAGTTTGTGCCCATCACTGTGCAAATTAAGCTATTCATTTAAACTGTTTTTCTCCTTTGTAGATAATGTAAAGTTGATGCGATATTTAGGTGAAAAGTTAGGAAATATTCATCAAAATCTTAAATAAGTTTTTTATTGAAAAGTGACTTAGTATTAAAAGTTTCTTAAGATTTACTCCTAGTACTAGTTCTTTTTTTAAAAAAAAAAAAGTGTGATCAGATAATCAAATTTTCGATGTTAATCATTAAAATGAGTTTTCGATATTATTCCGTTTATTCCGACATTATTCAGAAAATCACATTTTCGATGTAATTCATTAAAATGTGTTTTCGATCTTATTCCGTTTGTATTGATTTCGATATTGTTCCGCATTTGTGAATTTACGAGCAGCCGTGGCGCAGTGGTTAGAGTTCTGACTCAGAACCCAGAGGTCCGAGGTTCGACGCCAGCTCCAGCTCAACTAGCGACATTGGTACGGAAGGAGGCGTGAACTTCCCGTTAAATGTTCTCCCGCGGTGCTCTGTGATAAGACCGTAACGACTTCTGGGAGCACCTAAAATAACTACAAAAAAAAAAAAAAAAAAAAATTTCGATATAAAAACTTTTCGATATTAATCTGAAAATCACATTTTCTATCTTAATCATTAAAATGGGTTTCGATCAGTTATTTTTCGTTATTAATCATTTTTTCGGTCAGTTAATTTTCGATACTATTCCGCTTTTCCCAATTTTGCCCTCCCAATAAAAATATTATACCACGTGATTCATAATTGCCGCTTAATTACAAAAAGGTCTATTACGCAACGCTAAATTTTACTAATAAACAAAACATAACAAAAAAAATTTTTCCTCGCAGTTTTTAGTTAAATAATTATTCAATTAGCGTTTTAAGTTTAATGAAAATTGCCGTGTTAAAAAGCTTAAGGTTATACCATCAAACTTGTGTCACTAATGTTTAATCTTAAAACTTTTTACTGCATATAATATGATGCCCAGATTAGAGGCGTAGAAAGAATTTTTGGTGTTCGAGATAGGTAACTTCCAGACATGGAGCAAACTCCAAACATTTATATGTTTATACTTATGTCAAATAATGAGGGTTTGCAAAAAATTGCGATGATTGGAGGCTGGGAACAAAAAAGCCCCAATATTTTCGCCCCCCTGCCCCAAACGTGAGAGCAACAAGTTGATGAAGTATTTTTTGTACAATTCTTAACTAGACTTATATTCATCGATAAATTTTAGATTTCATTTTAAAATTTTAAGCGTTCAAAAATTATGACCATATAAAGTTTAAACCCCCCTCAATTTGAGGGGGTTGCAAATTTTATATGGTAATAATTTTTAAACGCTAATAGATAATGCTATGAAACTTAAAATTTATCGATGAATATAAGTCTAGTTAAGAATAGAACAAAAAATACTTCATCAACTTGTTGCTCTCACGTTTAGGGCAGGGGAGGGGCGAAAATTTTGGGGCTTTTTGTTCCCAGCCTCCAATCATCGCAATTTTTTGCAAACCCTCATTATTTGACATAAGTATAAACATATAAAAGTTTGGATTTTGCTCCATGTCTGGAAGTTACCTATCTCGAACACCAAAAAATTCTTTCTACGCCTCTGGCCCAAATATAAAACTAAAAAAAATTAAAAATTAAAAATTTTTTTTACGGGCTTAATAAACCATGTCGGGACCCGAAATACCCTAAATACTGTTTCCTTAATAATTTTTAAACCAAATTATTGAACAAAGTTTTACAAATAGTTTTGTATTTATTATAATTAATTATTTTTTTTTTGTATTTATTAGATATTTGAACTAAAATCAATAAAATTTATTGAGTGGTTTATATTTTATAGACAAGAAACCATTTATATCAAAAATTGACTAACGTTAGTTCTAAGACGTAAATTTCAAAAAATACAAAGTAAAAAACTTCCATTTTCATTCAGGTTGTTGATCAACCTAAAAGAATAACTTGAGAAATTTGTAGGTCAAATTGTAAGGTCTATAAAATTTTATTCTGGAAACGGTGACTAAAAATAGGCAAAAATCTAAAGCTGAGAAAAACGAAGATAAAAAACTGAAAACTGAATAGAAAAAAACAAGCATCAAAGTCACATCACACACAAAAAAGTTAATATGCTCCAGTTATATAAAACTCACAGTCATTTGTATTTGTCTGTTCAACAATTAAACCTTTTCTTTTAGCTCTTAAAACTTTTCTTAGCTTTTTACAGGAACTATTTGATTTCATGTTATCTTTTTTTATTCTACATTAGTCTCGTTTTGGACCATTTATGCAAAATGAAGCTTGAGGAGTAATGTTTAAAAATTTAAATACATTATGAAGCCCATTAAAAACATCATTAAAATGAATAATTGCTGAACAAACACGAATTTTAATTATTGTTTGACTGCAATCTTAACTTTTAGGGCATTGAGACCAAATCATTGCAATGAGTGACTCATTGACATTCTGGGTCATTTCATGCAAACATTTAATCAATAAACTATCAGTACTTAGCATCATAAAATTTGGTTTCAAAACATCTCTAATAGCAGCAGGCACTGACAATTTAGGTTCATGACTTTTCACAACTTTTCACTTCATTTAGTTTGTATCATTTGCACTAACTATCATTGGTTTTTGGACAATATTTTTGACACTTCTTGTGTCCTTATTGAGCTTGCTGAGCCCTTGTGGTTTATTGAACAGTTATTGATGCTGTTCCATATTTGGTATTTATCTGCGCCTATTTTATTACGCCACGACAGGCAATCTTAACACTTAATAACCATTTGAAAGCACTTCATAGTCAATAATCTTACTGTTAGTACGAGATGTTGCTGTAACAACACCATTGAGAGGTTCATGACCTCTTCTTTCCATGTCTCATCTAGAGATACAGTACATTCAACAACTTCGTCAACATTGGTTTTTCACTCCTTAACTTAACACATTAAGATCTCTATTTTTTAAATAAATATAGTGTTGCTTAATTTATGGATGATACCTAATATATATTTATTTACCCAGGTCACTGATTCCCTGATTGTTAAACGCTGCCGTAACGCTGACGTTTAATCATGCGGAAGTTATTTTATTTTAAAGCGCGTTAAAAAAATTTAAAAAAAAAAACTTAAAAAATATCAAGCGTTAAAACAAATTATGGTCAATCAAATAATTTTGGAGTCCTTTTTCTTTTGTTTTTCAATATTTTTATTAATTAAATTATTATAGCTAATATATTAATAACAATAAATATCAATATAATAAAAGACATGGTGATTAATAAATAGTGAAGTAATTAGTTAATAGATAACTTAAATGCGCGTAATTATTAATAAACTTTTATTAAATGTCTTGCTTTTAAAGACTTAAATGTCTTGCTTTTAAAGAAAGGCGTTATCGTTATGCTCTTAATTATGCACTTCATTTGTTTTCAGTCATTTAAATTTTTGATTTTAAATCTTTACACTTAATAGGGATGCATAATATTTATAAGATTTATTTGCCTTCACCGGCTTCACTTCACTTCTCAAAATAAAAATAATTTACAAGTGTTAAAGATTGCTAAAAACGGACACCACGGGTGCCCATAAATTTTCTAGTACTTTTATTGCGTTGAAAAATGAAGTGTGCAAATTAACATTTTCATTATATTGAGTGTAATGTTTATGTGCATCACTTGTTTTAATAAAAAATTATTAAACGAATTCGGTAGTTTATTTTGAAGAAAATCAAACACAAAGAGACTTTTATAAAATTTCGCAGGATCTTTAAATTTTAGAATTCGTAATTCAGAAAACCTATTTGGATATTAGATCTTAAAGGAAAAAATGTCATAACTCTTATGAAAATGCGTTGTACATTGTTTATACGATTTTATGGAAAACTACCTTTTTGACCCCAAACAGTGCAGCAATATCTTAGATGGCAGGATGTTAAATTGATATTAGAATATGTTGGAGAACATTGTGTCGTATTAATGACAACATACTATCGGCACAAGAGAGTTTTTTGTTTAATTGAATTAGTTGATTGTGGCATCTTTTTTTTTTGGAGGGTGAAAAATAATAAATGCAGTTTTCTTTATATTTAGAAAAATACGGCTACTATATTACCAATAACTCAAATGATGGAGATCTGAATTAACTTTTTTTACAAAGTTGCGCGAGTGATTTATTTATGCATAGAAGATTAGTGTCATCAGCAAAATGATGAGCAATCGAACTATTTATAGAGTGATGCAAATCGTTAATATATATGAAAAATAGAAAAGGCCCTTAAACAGAACCATTGTTCTACCATCATACATGACAGACTCGGTATTATCAAAACCAAATCATTCGTGGCAGAGTTTTCTCCCAAGAATTTATTCAGATATTAAACCATTTAAATCATTGAGTTGATAGACAGATATAAACTCTTTATTTCAATCTAACTTTTATATATTTTTTATCCATTTTTTGCTTTTGTAATTTCAGCTCGTAATGCAGTATAACTCGGTCGATTTATCTTTCCTTTTTTACAAGCCATTTGAATTGACCTCGTAACTAAATTTTTTTAAGGTAATTGATTTAGAACATCTAATAAATTAAAAGTTCTATTCCATTATATCATTTTGCACGATATATAACAAATTGTCGCATTTGGTAATTAAATTATATTTATTTATTTGATTCCCTGAAAACTGCACTTATTCCAGCTCAAAAACAATATATATAAAAAACAATGTATATAAATGTATGTAACAAACAATTACTGCATATATTATTATATGCAACAATTTTACAAACTTTTACAAATTTTATTTCGAATTTGTGTCTTTCATACTGTCTTTTTATTATTATTTATTATGTTTGGACACTTTTAAAGACTATAGTTTAAAAAAATATGCTCGTTATGTTTGAACACTTCTAAAGAGAGTAGTTTTGCGTAGTCGAATAATAAAACAGTATTACTATCAAAAAACTAGTCTGTTTGAAATCCCTGGAGTACTCCTGGAATTTTTCATTTTCTCCTATATTTTCAAAAAATGCACAAAATGGTATAAATATAGTAATGAATCCAAATGAGGAGTTACTGCGTAATATTAAGGGTCCAATTTTGGCTCAGCCTTGACAAAAAATTTTTTTTGCTTTCAACATGATATGTTCAGAGACGCCTTGAATATATCATGTTCAATCTCTAAACATGATATGTTCAAAGGCGTCGGTGTGGACGTCCAAACAGACCGTTTAGGGCTTGTTTTAGGTTTTATTTATAAAAAAGTATGTGCAAAATATTATAGGATGGTTTTATTATTTGAGTTGAAAATTCAAGTATTCAGTGAATTTTAATGGACTTATGCTTTTAAAATTTGTTTTTAATTTTTTTTAATATAATTTCAAATTGTTTTTTATAATAAGTGTACATGATACAACTTTTAAACAAAAGTTTTACTAAAATGTAAGTTAATAGTATTGTTTTATACACTCTACACTTGTTTAGTCAATATAACTACAATGCGAACAGTGATTAGTCGAGACCTTGACTTAAAAAACTACTTAAAAATAAAAAATAAAAATTATTTAATAATCTTGCCATATGAATCATAATCAACTATAATCAAAACCAAATATTTAAATAATTTTTATTACTTTTTATTACTTATTTACAATTATTACTTAAAATAGCTTTAAAGTATGTTATGCTTTTATTGTATATAGTTTTAAAGTATATATATATATATATATATATATATTATACTCTTGTTGTATGTAATATTATTTAATAATTTTACTGAATAATAAAAAATGATTGTGTAAGTATTCTTAATATGAAGATTCATGTCACTGATTCCCTGATTCTCTGATACCGTAACGCTATTAAAATAGAGCATTAAAGATGGAGCTAATGTTGCAACATAGTTTTAAGAAATTTAATTAAAGTTTAATTAAAACTTTCGGCGCGCTGTAAAGATGGCATCGTAAAGCTCCATTGTCGTTATCTCAGACTATTAAAAAGGTTTTTAATGGTCTAAAGTAAGGTGAGATGCAATATAGTTTTTAAAGAAATTTTTAAATAAAATTTTCAACTTAAAATTTTTCAATTTTAAAAACGTTTTTGATAAAAAATGGCAAGCGGAAGTGCCGGCAAGTAATACTGAAATTATTTGCCGCAGCGTAAACTAACAAACTATTTTGATGCAATATCCACTAATGCAAAAAATGAAAGGTTATTATTGATTAAAAGAATGCCCGGCTAAACCCGAATCTTCAATCAATAGATGTGAATTCATTTGTCTAAATGACAAATTGTTGTGTGGACTCCCAGAGGCATCGCAGTTTGGTAGACAGGGTAAAAAAACTCTTGCCAGTAATTTATGATTTTTATAAAATAATGTAATATAGTTTTTAAAATTACTGCACATAAAGTATATACCAGCTAATATTACAAAGTGGGTTTTTAAATGCAACTGTTGTGAGCCGTATAAATAATTTTGCTGATCGGTTTTTAAATTCATTTATAAAAAACTATATGAAAAAGAAATACTTAATGTGTACTGGCTATGTATTAAAAATTTATTGTCTGCAATATATCGCTTTGCAACATCATCGCAAATAGTGATTTACTTAATGTTGTTTCTATTTCCAACAAACAATTGTTGCAGAAACTATTTTGTTTCTATTTCCATGACGATTACTGCAGAAATTGTTTCCAACAAACAATTGTTGCAGAAACTGTTTTGCTTCTATTTCCAAAAAAATAATTGTTACAGAAGTTGTTTAAATTCTACTTTCACAACAATTTTTGTAGAAATAGTTTTGTTTGTACTTTCACAACGTTCGTTACAGAAATTGTTTTGTTTGTATTTCCACAACAATTGTTGCAGAAATCGATTTGTTTCTATTTTTACATCAATTGTTGCAGAAATAGTTTTGTTTTTATTTCTACAGTAATTGTTAGAAATTATTTTGTATCTATTTCCACAACAATTTTTGCAGAAATTGTTTTGTTTGAATCGCACAATTTAATCAATTGTTTACGAAATAAATTTTGTGTTAGTAGAGCAAATCAACTTTTTTCAAAAACTTAAGCATCAAAAATCTTTTCTGAGAAAAAATGTGACACTGAACTCAATTCTAGAACAAATTACAGCTAAATTGACAATTTAGGTTAAAAAAGGAATTATTTTCAAGATGGCGGCCAAAAATGACTGGTGGTAAAAGTTTTTTGTACTAAAAGACAGCAACCATGGATTTCTATACTTCACCTCATTGGATTTCAAAACTGCTGAATTCAAACCTGTAATAATTTTACGTGTACTACTTTTCACAAGTCCGATATCGTCATCATTGTTTGACTTTTTTATTACACCTTTTTTCTGTTGAAAACGAATTAGCGCCATTACAATATATTATCGACAAATTATAGCATAAACTAACTAAACCAATTAAGAAGTCTGCGAGCTATTTAAATATTATAAAATCTGACCGCTAAAGTTGCCGTTGACATCGCTCATATTAAACACACATCTTACAGCTCATCACAGGACCGAATTAAATGATGCTTTAATGCTGTTTGAAAGCTAACTTTCTTTTTTTTTTATGTATTATGAATGGAACACCCTAGCTCACTAACCGAAAAATTTACAATTTTAAATGTTCCAGAATTCCAAGTTATTTAATTTTTTTGTTTAGTGGTTTTTTTTACACATTTTTAACCTTTAAGTTTGAGAGTAAATACTGGCTAGTTTTAGGTGAAATATAGCTTTTTTAATTATAACTATAATATATATTCAAAATAAAATGAACATCTGTAAAAACTCTAAAAAGAAAATGTATTAGTTATGTAATATATATATTTTTCAAACTAAATGAATTTAAACCAACTTTCGTTGCTTACACTTGCTGTCATGTGTGACTGTTGTCAATATGTCAATGGTGTAATAGTATTGGTTAAGTGAATTAGGTAAAAACCTTTAGGTAAAAACGGCTAAAGCACCAATAAAAAGAAGTTCTACCAATACGTGGTTAATTAACCAACAAGTTCCAGACATTCTTCAAAGCAACTAGTGCTGGCATTTTCTGCTATGACATCGAAGCACAGTGGGCCAGAATGCACTTTTACTGGACAAAATTCATAACTAATTTAATATTAGAGCTATATTCACTAAAATTAGTATGAGTACTAATATGATGTCTGCGCTTTTTATGAAGGTAATATTTTTTTATTTCGTTGCTATGGATACCTTTATTTTGCTTAGCAACAACCTACTTTTGTTATCTGCAGATATTTTATAAGTGCTATATTCACTAAATTTGGCATGAGTACCAATATGAGATCACACTTCTTACAAAAGTGATAATTTTTTAAATTTAGTTGTTATGGATACTTATATTGCTTAGTTACCGGATACTTTCCTTAGTTACAAAGTGGTAAATTGATATTTGAATATCTTATCGGATTTTTGACCCACCTATATTGAATAAAAATTGAGTATTTAGGTAAATAATGTTTTAGGAATAATAAAAGCAAAAAATAGTGCAAGAAAACCTTATCAATTTTAAATTACATCAAAAAATTATAAAACAATAATATCGTTTGAAGATTGTTTAAGTAATTGTAAAACATCTGAAGGAAATGCTTTATGATTTGTTTGGTGTGATGTTGATTTACGCAATGATGAAATAACAGGATCACTGGAAACTAGGAGTCTATTGATAAGATCAGTATTTGTTGCTTTTCTGGATGTTTTTCGGCTGAAATTTTCGCGATAAGATTTAAAGTCTTTATTTCTAGCCTCTTGAGCTTCCTCTGACATAAGTCCGATGGGTAATGTAAGGCTTTTAATTATGTCATGTCCATGTATCAATACTTTGTGAACTGATTGAGCCATGTAATACCATGGATAAAGGGACACATATAGTCTAAAAGTGTCAAAACAATAATCCTTGAACTTTAAGCAGTCTATTTCATATCCTGAAGAGAGCGTTACCAAGATAATGTAAAATCTGAATATAAGGTTTTGGTCAATACCCAGAATTTCAGCTGTTTGTTCATATGCTGCAAAAGCACGCCTTGAGGTATTGCCATCATTACTTGTTCCAGAACCACCACTTTTAGGGAAATCAACAACAAGTCCCATTTTGTTCATAAAATCAGTCTGAATCTTTTGTTTAGCTACAGATGCCTTTTTTTTGTGTTCTTTAGATCTTGCTTGCCACTTTCTTGTTTCTTTTTTATATGCAATGTGCAATAACATCTCAAAAAATCGAATCCATGCATGAAGACTGGAAAGACCATATTTGAACTCTCTGTTAGTATAATCTATATTAAGGATATCAAGACTATTCATATTTTTTGGAGAGACACCACACACTGAACAGCATTGGTATGAGTTATTTTTTTCAGATAATATTGTTTGAACTTTCCCATCAATCATTGTAAGTTCAATAATACAATTCACTTCAATAGAAGATCCGCAAACCTCTAATAAAATCATACCCAAGCTTTCTATCTCACTTTTAATGTACTGATCTTCTTCAATCACAGTGGATTCCATTTTGTATGCAAATCTTATGGGTCTACAATAGGCTGCGGAGGACGACTTTTGATTTCTCCAAATAGGCACCTTTTCGTTGCTGTTGTTAAATCCAGTCAAATCCAATGGGACAAGACAAGTAATAAATAATGATTCTTCACGCTTTAAATCTCTGTTAATGTCGGGTTCTGATAAAACTTGTTTATAAATGCTTTGGCCAGTAGCACCATCAAAACCAGCCTTACACGTTAGTGTCATTGTTTTTATTGCTTTGTCGTTCAATATCAAGTGCCTTAGCACAGGTTCCTGAACTGCACAGATTCTTTGCAAAGTATGAGTCATTAAATCTTTTAAAGGAACTGAAGCTGAATTGTCCTCCACTGTTATGTTTGCAGGATAACATTTCAATTTTGCATCTCTGACATCATTGTAAGCGGGGTAGATGTTATATTCTTTCTCCAAGGCTCCGCTTCTAATCAATTGATAGGAAGCTTTTGTCAGACTTGCATAAATTATTAAAGCCAGTGCTTCGTCTGCTGAATATTTAGTTGCTTTATCTGTATTTGATATATTTAAAACATTCTTGGCAGCAATAACAACAGATTCATCTCTAAATTTTTTATTAGCAGCAAAAAATAATTCATTGGATGAATGAGATTCAATTAAACAAGATACACGCCGTTTTTTAGTTTTATTAGAACTATTATCAAATGCAACTGGTTTTCGACCACGTCTACTTGCAGTTGGTTCATTGTCTTTTTTTCTGACAATTAAATATTCATTAAGCCAGTTCACAAACTTCTTTTCCAAATTTTTCACAGTATAGTTTGCAGATTTCCACTTTTTTTTATACAAGTAAAGAAATCGTTGAAAAGCATGTCTAAAATCAACGTCTTTAAAATCAGCAAATTTTGGCTGAATAAATTTTAATATATCTTCAGTAATATTTTGTTTTGAAATACTAAGATTGTTTTTTTTGGAAAAAATTATGAATGTCTAAGTTTAACAAAACCATATCTAAATAATTATTGTAACAAGTATTTTGTATTTAAAAGTAAAATGTTATAATATATATGCCGCCTGGACTACTAATACTTGTTAGTAATTAAGTTACTACAAGTGTTAGTAATTAAAATTAAAAGTAATTAAATTACTGTCAGTGTTAGTAATTAAATTACTAACAACTACCGAAAATATGTTGTTGCTATGTTATGCAAAGTAAGGTATCCATAGTAACCAAAAAAAGTTAACCTCATAAGAATTCTGAATCTCATTTTAATACATACCCCCAACATTGTGTATTTAGCGCAAGTAAAATACTGTTAAAACAACGTTAATGTAAAAATGAGTTGTTGCTATGCAAAATTTAGTACTATAGCAACCAAGTTAAACATACATAAAATCTGAACGGGGATTTAAGGGAACGAGCAATCAATTAAAACTCGATTGAAGCATCATATAGCTCAAATAAATATAAGACAACACATGGCAAATTGTGGTAATTATTAGTTATTGTGCGGCAAAAAATAAGTTTCTTAAGAAATTTTTTTTTTAATCTGTGATTTTCAAAGTATAACTGAGATAACATGCTATGACAAATTTATTTCACACATTGGTTTTTCTTATCTCTAAATACTCTAGAATAACATGTACTAATTTTTTGTTTCAAAAACGTAGATGTAATCGAAATATAACACAACGTTGATGTCACCGTTAATTACTTATTTATAATTTTTTTATTTTTTTATTTTATCTCAATATTCAAATGCTTAGAGTCCTGGTAACTAAGGGATTTAATATAAATAAATTATCAATAGATTTCTCCTAATATATGTAGATACTAAAATTAAATAGGTTTTCAAGATTAGACAACTAAAATTTTTCCCATTTTGTCCACCTACTGGCCCACTGTGCGAAGTAAAGAAATCATTAAACTTTAATGCCAACACTAAACAATATTTTTCCATATTTTTGTAAAACGACCAATCAAATACAATCAAAGCCAGGACATTGACCAATCAAATACGCTACCAAAAGGTTTTAGGAGTTGCATAATGACTGAAAATCATTAAGAAAAATGTTGCACAAAAAATTTCGATAAATACAGAATGAAACGAACTTTCAAAAATAATTCGCATAAAATTTTTGATGCTGAATATTATTAGAATTTTTTCACAACGAGGAAGACAAAGCATTTCTATAATTTTTTTTAATGTTACAATAGCTTTCTTTCTTTGTGAAAGAAAGCTATTGTTACATTAAAAAAAATTCCTTAAGCATCTTAGGAATGAAAAAATAGTAATCATAAAGTGAATTTAAGTTCTTAAGAATTTAAGCTACTTAAAAATTATTGTACTTTTTGCTCATTACTCGTCACCTAAAAAATAACTTAGCACTGAACAACTGCATTCAATAATATTACTTACATTATGCTACATTAAAATATGATTAATATAAAATTAAAAAAACTGTTAAATTGCTGTCCATACACAAGAATATACATTTAAGCAATTATCATGTTTTTTTTTTATTATTATTGCTTAAAATAACTGTTCATTTTCATTGACTTTACTTGATTTTATGAGCACATGTAGTAGAGATTTTATAAGCAAACGCATTAAATCAATACTTTGAAGCAAACAAAACTTTAAGACTACCTGTTCCAGTACCAAGTTTTACCCAGTTCTTTTTTATTTTTGTTTAATTTTTTTTACGTGTGCGATAAAACTCTACTATACCTTATTATTGTAATGTATTTTTCTTATCAGTTTAAGTAAATAATTATATAAGATGTTTTTGAATTTTTAGGCAATTTATTTTTTCCTTTTTTTTCAGTCACGATGAAAATAATATTAATATTAGTTATTAGTAATTTTTTAGAAATTTCAAAGTCGAGTAATACTACTCGGCTAATAATTTTCACTTTATAATACACGTATTTGATACTATTTAATGCTCTAGAGCATAACAAATTGTCAAATAGATGTATTGTGTTGAAGCTTCCACACGATACTAAAGTTGAAACTTTTTTGATTTCAATTTTTCACATTCTTTTTTTTTTTCTTATTGTTTTTAGAAAGTTGAATATGATCAAATGGAAGACATTTCTAGTTTTGACTAGTTTGCACGTTGGTTTGATTGTAAGCAATAAAATCGAACTAGGGATCGGAAATTTTCCAATACCAAGTGAATTATTTTTGTTTTAAATGATTTATTTGAACATTACATTTCTAGAGTAATTTTATAAGAATTATTAATAATTAGTATAATAGTACATTCATATCTTCATTAAGCTTTTATCTCCATTAAGCTAACAGCCATCACCATAGTCAAAGAGGTTTTATTAAAATATATCGTGTACTAAGTTTATTGGATTTTTGGGCAAATGAAACAATTTGTAAATGTCCTATATGTTAAATACACTCACACACACACTCACACACACACGCACACACACACGCACACACACACATATATATATTTATTTATTTATTTTTATATATATATATATATATATATATATATATATATATATATATATATATATATATATATATATATATATATATATATATATATATATATATATATACTATAGATAAATATACATTTTTTGAACATTACCCAATGGGAAATAAGCTAGTAAACTGCTAGCTTTATAGCGATTTTTGAGCAATCTATTTTTTCACACTTGTTTTATTTTGGCTTTAACGTTTCAAAAAAATCGGTTTTTAATATTAGATTTAATATATTTATAATGACAATAGAACTTGTAACATTATGACTTAATTACAGCATGTGGCTAAACAAAAAATAGATCTAAATATCGCTACTTATTAGTTACCCATATTGCAACAATATATCTTTAGCCGCATATTGTAGCATTGTTGCTAACTAATACATAACAAAGAATTTGAAGCTACTCAGTTAACACAAAACGTTTAACAAACGTTGTGAACGTTCATAAAACGTTCTCCAAACGTTCATAGAACGTGCTTGAACGTTCGCAACGTTCTTCTAACGTACTTGAACGTTTACTGTTAGCTTGGTAGTTGATGGTTATATATAGCTTGATAACTATGATATGTTATCAAGCTATAAAGCTATGATAACATATCATTGCTTTATAGCTTGCAACACCATTACGATATATCGATAGCTACATATCATAGGTACAAACCTAACTATATTTAACGACAAATCTAAAGCTAGTTGTACATATCGTAGCTTTTTAGCTAACGATGTTGTTACGATTATTTGGTAGATACGAATCATAATTTATTGTTTTGTCGCTACCACATAATGACAATTTTATAATCACTATGTGACTGTGGCTACCTAACTCTTTAAAGATATGTATATTATTATATATCAAGATTTTTGGTATAAGATATGTATATACATGACAAATGTTTTTTAGTAAGCCATTTATAAACAATAGCTACATATTGGTTACAATTTATAAACAATATGGGGTAGCTACATACCGTAGCTTTGTAGCTAAAACATAACTATATCAAACTTATAGATCATCGATATTGTTAGCTAAAAAGTCATGGTGTGCATACACGCCACAGCTTATAGAGAAAACAAAAAATCTTTTCAATATAATTTGTGCAGCTAAAAGTTGGATTAGTTAAACTGATTTAATTAATTCAAATTTTCATCTTCATCTTTTGAATTAACCTCTCTAGAAAGTAGGGTGCCAGGTTTTTTGGCAACAAGCCAAAATTAAATAAATATTAATTCAGAAATAAACCAGAACAAAAAAAAAAAAGAAAAAAACAAGAAGAAGTAGAGTAAAACATGTTTATCCAAAAAAAAAATTATTAAAAAATAATTATTTATTTTAACTATTAATCTCTTCTTAAATACAATAAAAAAAGCATAAGTGTGTACTTTTTAGACACATTTAACAAAGTTTTCCTAATACATCTTCATTTTTGCATGTATCTATTGCGTAAATTTCATTTCCAACCATTAAGATTATTGAATCAAGGATGGTAAAGTTTTTTCAAAAATTCATTCCGCTCCTTAAATATGATTTTATGCGAATGGCTGCATCCAAAACTTGATTTGACAAAACTTGCTTCCCTGCTTGCTTTTCAGGTAAACTGTGAGAAGACTCGGTCAACAAAACAGTTAGAAACAGAAAAACGTAGACATGTAAGGCAGTTGTCAGAAATATCGCGGAAAGCGAAATGCCTAAAAATGACCACACTTCCCCTCAAAGCTCCCCGAAATTTATCAGTATTTTCAGAAACTTCGCTTTCTTTAAAAATTTCAGATTCAGTTTATTCAATGATCCTGAGCTTTCTATATTGGTTTTCAATTTCTTGACTTTTTGTACTTTTTTCAACTTGGTATAGAACATTCATATAATAATAATAAATTATATAAATTGATATAATAAATTTTCAATTTAGTTCAACTAATTGAAAATTATACAGTTAATTTTATAAAAAATACTTTACTGTATTTTCTGTGAATTATTATTTATTATTAATTAATTATTGTACAACGCCTAGTAAATTTTTTACCTAATAAGTTTTTTCTTTCGCGGGTCTTTTAAATACCTTTGCGAGTTTGCAAGTTTTTTAAAGTCTATGCGGGTCTAACCCGCGAATCGCGAGTCACTTGGAAGCTATGCAACAGATCTGATCAATTTTTTAGTTGGCCATGTTTAGAAGAAAGCAAATAATAGTTTAGTTTTTTAAACATTTTAAGAATTCGTTTTACCTTTTTTATGTAAGGTATTTCACTTTAAAATGTCTCTTAAAAAGAATTTACTAATATATTTCAATAAATAATTTATTGAAAAAAAACTTTAAAAAAAAAAAAGGCAATCAAATATTAAATAAATGGAAAAAAACAAATTGTTTAAACTTGTTGAAAGTTTTGTGGAAGAATTTGTTCTATTTTTGAATTTCTTTAATATGTTAAATAAGCTGTACTGTAATAAATAAAGACGTACTGTAATAAAAAAAAACGTTTACTCATTTTCGTATTTTTTTCTTTTTATTTATTTATGATTATTTCGGTCTATTTAACCTTTTTTATGAAATAAAGTTAACATTTGGTAAGCAATTAATACCAATGGTCTTCTCACGTTTTGTCTATTATTTCACACTTTGTTTCTCCCTCAGGTTAAATTTCGACTCGTCTGACCATAATATTCTACTACACTGTACTAACATTCCAATTTCTGTAAATTTCAAAAGTAGCAAAAAAGTTTCAATTTCAAACACTTTAAATTAAATAAAATAAAATAGCAACATGCAAGACTAAGACTCTGTAGCTTTGAATTTTTATAAAACAATAAAGTTTTGTTTAAATTGAGTAAACATTAAATAAACCAGAACAAAATCAGATTAATTGAAATAATCTAGTAAGAATAGAACTACCAAACAGTCTAAAAAAAACAGATTTTTACCACATTTTTTTAAGTAAACCAGAAAAAAATTTTCAAGCAAAAAAAACATCCAGTTTTGAGCAATTTGGCTTTATAAAAAAACCAGATTGCAATGACCCTGCTAGAACGATAAAGTAGTAACGTGGTGGTGGAGTACTTATAAGAAACGATTGGTGGAGTACTTATAAGAAACGATTTGAGCATTTTGGCAATAAAGAAATTTTAACTATTGAAATCCTAAACAATCATACTAAAAATATTTTATAAAGCTATATGCGGTAGTGGTGTAGTGGTAGAGCGCTCGCTTCATAAGCGAGAGGTTGCGAGTTCGATCCCCACCACGTCCCTGGTAGTACCGCGCTCAACTTGTTTCTCCGCGCACCGGCCTTGTTCGTCAAGGTTTGTGTTTCGGAGTTATAGAGTTGAGAGAGGGTTATAACCACAATTAAGTAGCCTCCTCGTCTGTAGTGGTCTTCTAGGCCTTGGGGAGGTGAATTAACAAAAAAAAAAAAAAAAGCTGTTGTTATCGATCACCTGACGGGCTTAGTGAAAACCTGGGCATATTTCTTCAACAATAACTTAAAAAAAAAAATTAAAGGAAAAAAAGTATTTTCTTATTGGAGAATGTGAAATGTTTCCAATATAGTAGTGACAACAAAATAAAAAGCTTCTACGACTCAATTTTTGAAACAGAAGCTTTACCCCTATTTAATTGCCTTCCTAGAGTGACAACAAAATTCAGCAACTCTGATAGATTAGATCATTTCAACATTTATTTTTAGCAACAAGATCTAAATAGAAATGCTAAAACGGATAGATATGATCACTCAGTGGTGGGTTTAAGGGAGAGAGTATACAATGTTTCTTCGTGATAAATGAACATTATATGCACAAATGTTTTGTGCGTTTTTACAACAAAAGTTTAAATCATTGTAACTTAGGTTGCCAGGTGTCCAGCCTTTACGGAGGAGAAAACAGTGCCATAACTGTAAAAATAATTTTTTCTTACGGTGTTCTCCTTCGTAAAGGCCAGACATCTGGCAACCCTAAGTGTAACATATAATTTTATATACATTCCCAAAGTGTTCTTAAGTTCCAAAGCGGAAGATCGTATTGAATTTACTTTGTAGTTTATTGTTTTGTATCTGTTTATTTAACATAAAAATTTTTTTAAATACAAAACCTTTATTTTCAAAAATTTATTTTCAAAAATTGCATGTATTCTTGAACCACAATTGTATTTATTCATCAACTTCAGAAACATGCGATTCGTTTATTTAATTTTACTAATTGATAAATATTTTTTTGTTTAAATGAAATTTTTTTGCTTAAATGAAAATTCTTAATATATAGGAGTCTAATATGTTTTATGCTTTATATTAGGGCCCTGCGAATCACCTTTTTTAGTTTCGAATCGAATCACCAATCGAAGCAGGTCTAGATTTGCAAATCGAATTGAATCACGAGTCCAATTAGCATTTTGAGGAAATCTAGGTTTAACTAAAACATAGATACCCTCAAAATGCTGTTTTAAATTCACTCCTTGCAAGGGAGTTACTCCTAGTTTACAATAAAGGAGTACTCCCAACAAGGAAGGACTTCTTCGTTCACAGTAATATAAGCTATGCAATTATTGTCTGGGGAAGCACAGGTAAGTATAAATTACAACGTCTTTACTGCCGTCAGAAACACGCTATCCGTTTAATTAATTTTGCAAATCAGTTTTCTCATTCTAAAATATTTTTCATAAAAATAAGAATGCTCAATATATCCCAGCAAGCGCACATACGTTTGTAAAATGTTAGAACAATGTTGTGAGTTACGTTGGTACAACATCTGTAGTCAAAGTTGTTTTTATAGCATTTTGGTTACAAATGCGACTTTACCAACGTTAGCACAATGTTGTATTTTAAGTAGGCAGAGTGTTAATTTTTTTATTTTTTTATTGTCCAACTAGAGACACCTGCAGCTGAAACCAGACTTACACAGAGCCCTAGAAGGTGGAGTTATTTGGGAGCCGAGACTCCGTGCTTTAGCCAGCTTAAGGGTTTGTTATAGCCTACTTAAGGGTTTTTTGTCACTTAGCCAAAGCGGAGCAGCGCCAACTTAAGGGTTTATCTCCATTTAACATCTGGAGTGGATGGATCGCTTTGAAATTTCCGGACGTAGAAGGAGACAGCGAAAAAGCGTTTACCCAAGAACCTCTATTGACTATCACGGTTTTAATCTTGTGCTGTTTCTGCTTTCTAACAACACCGTAACCATTTTAGAGATGTTCCGGAGCCGAAATAATAACAGATACTACACTTGATCTTAGCCATTAGACCGAGAAGCGATTTTACTATTAAAACTAATAAAATTTTACGTTGATTCAACGTTGTATTTTTTAATTAGCACAGCATTGTATTTTACGTTGGCTCAACGTTACATTTAATGCAAATCGGAATCAGATTTTGTTATGATTTTTTAAAATTTTACATGCTTACAATAGTAATAGTAATAGTAATAGTAGTATATTTAAATAAGTCTTTTTAGATAACAGTACAAATGGTTAAAAAACAAACAAACAAAACCAACATATTATACAAAAACTTATGGTTTGTGAAATATAAACTTTAAGTAAAAAAAGCATTTATTAGTTTAAAGCATTTGTTATTTTATAGCAAGTAAGTTGATATCAAATTTAAGAAAAAGAGAAAAAATAGATTGCTTTCATTTAATTAAAGTTTACATCTATGACAAATAGTATCTAAAAAGTCAATACTTGTAGCTGCTAAAGCACGAATTAATTAATAAACGTGCAGCTCATCTTCAGTAAAAGATGTACAGCAGCTGTAGAAAAAAAATACTTGTTAGTTCTATTCTTAAATGCGTTATCTGACGGAACCTTTTTGCATGCTGACGGCAAGTTATTCTAATCATTGACAATAAGATTTGTGAAAAACTTGCGACTAGCATTGTTATATGTGAATTCACGCATTAGGACCTTGGAAGATGATCTGCGATTTGGTAGATTATACCAATTGATAATCTCAAAACCGTTTTCTAACTTAAACTGTTTGATCAAGTCGCCACATTTCGCGAGTTTCCATAATAGTAAAATGAAGCCGCCGACACCTTTCAGCATAAGGTAATCTTATTAAATCATGAGGTACTTTTATTGCTTTGTGATGAGTTTTTTCAACTTCTTTGTCACCTTTTAAGTAAGGGCACCATACCGGAACAGCGAATTCCAGATGCGGCCTAACATATGTAGTGTATAATTACTCCAAAGCTTCGTAGCTCTTGACCTAAACGTTTTTTTTAATAGGCTAAGTATCATATTCGCTTTACGTGTTGCAATCTGTATGTGTTCCATTTTAGACCATTAGATATAAAGATACCCAGGTCTCTCTCGATATCCGTATCATTCATTACATATTCATGATTTTTATTTCTATAACCAAGGTGCATAACATTACATTTTGGAACATTTAATTCCATTAGCCATTCCTTTGCCCATTCTGTGACAATGTTTAAATCGTTTTGAACGATAAGGCGATTAGCATCTTGAAACTTAGATCTTATTTCTTATAACACTTTAGTGTCGTCAGCATAGATTTTATGAATTGATTTTATCTTATCCATTTAGTCGTTTATATAAATAAAAAATAATGTTGAACCAAGTACAGACCCTTGAGGAACTTCGCTTGAAACATCAGTCTAGTCGCTAGAGCGTTCACTTAAAACAGTTCGCTGTTTTTTACTAATCAAAAATGGCTCAATCCATTTAAGAATTTACCATTAATCCCATATGCTTTCAATTTATGAAGTAGTCTACTGTCAGAAACTTTATTTCAATTTTGCTTATAGCCAGTTAGTCGCAGATAAGTAATTGCCCAGTTGTTTTTTATGCTTTATCATAGCTAGTATTTCCTTATTCATCCACGACGCATTACGAGTGGTATAGACTTTTTTTAACGGAATAAATTGCTTGCTGAATTTATCATACTTATTGCATAAAAGTTTATAGCACTCATTAGTGTTTTTATTTTAAAATAATTGCTTCCAGTTAGTTTCCGTAATCTTTTTACCAAAACTTATATAGTCACCTTTATTAAAATCATATTTTTTTTGTTTGAGAAAGTAGTCTCATTTTTAGGGAGGACGACATAATCCCAACTCAATATGCTATGACCTTGCGACGAATTACCTAACGGCTGAGAGCTAGATAAGTTGATTATTCTAGTTGAAGAGTCTGTAATATATAAATCCAAAATATTTTTTACTTTACCATTAGATGCTTTGAATGTTGAAAAATCAACTAATTATTCTAGGTTATGATTAGCCAAAGTATCAAGAAAAACACTTGTCGCACTATTTTGACCGCTTAGTAATTCGATCCTGCCATCATCGTGCTATTTGATATCCGGAAAGTTGAAATCACCTGCTCGTAACAAACAACTATACGCTTTTCTATCAACAGCTTGCTTAGCCAGCATAATTGATTTATTTATATCATTTATATGCGATAAAGGTGGTCTATTAACACAACCAATAAGAACAATTTCGTTAACGTTTTTAATTTCACACCATATTTGCTCGGAGTTGCTGTTGTTTAAGATCTCTTTTAGATGACAATCAGGTACCTCTTTCATGACTAGATCACGCTTGATGTTGATAGCAACATCTATCTACATCAATGTGGTTTGGTATTTTAATATTTTCAGAAGATTTTATTAAAGATTCATTATTTTGCACTTGCAACGTTGAGTTGCATTAATTATATCAACGTTAGTTCATATATATTGAATCAATATTGGGTGATATACATTGGGTCAACCTTAATCCATATACATCGAAGCAACGTTGGGTTGTTTACATTGGATCAACCTTGGTTTTAGATAATAAAAATAATTATGTCTTGCAATGGTTTTACGTACGTTTGCTTAATGTATACGCAGCTAAAAACAGCTGTGTAAGCTGTTTTTAGCTGCATTGGTATTAGGCCTTTCACCTATATTATTGTTAAAAGCATGACACTGAATCAACGTTGGATTTGCATTGGAAAAAAAAGCCGACATTCGCGATGGTTTTACATACGTTGGCCCAATTTATGTGTGCAAGCTGGGATACGAACTAAATATTTATAATGTTTTATTTTGCTTATTAGTTATTATCCGCAAACAAATACACCTCTGGAATAAGATTGTTTGACCTAATTATGATTTGTCGGTTACTTTTCCTGTCTTCATAAATAAATTAAAAAACTTCATTCTCTCAATTGAAAATGTTTTTGAATACTTTTAATAGTGCTAAATATTGTTATAAAATATAAACGATAAAATTTTAAGATGTGTATTATTTATATAAGATGTATATTTTTATAATAAATATTTTTATCCTTATGGTTTATTATGTTCTTTGATAAAGTTTTTGGCAATAAGATCATTATAATCTTCTATCAAATACCTTTGTTTGTATTTAAGTTTATTTATGTTTAAAATTTTTTTTTATTTTTTTTTTTATTATATTATTGTTGCTACCCGATGGGCACACGGACGTCCATAGTACGTCCTAGGTCGTCCAAAATGGTCCGTTCGGACGTCTATTGGACGTACCAAATGCAACGACTTTTGTCCGTCCATTTTGGACCTATAAAGTACGTCCAAAACAGTCCGTTCGGAAGTCCACAATAAACACTATAGGATGTCCAACGGACGCCCAATAGCGTCTATTGTGGACCTCCGAACGGAAAAGTTTTTTCCGTTTATTCAATGTTTAATTTTATTCAGCATATTCTCATTCCGACTCCATTTCTAGCAACTATGAAAAAAATGGAGTCTTGATCGCGCACCATTATCGCGCAGTATTTTTTGATGAGTTTCTGGGGTAATTTGGTAAATGTTGCTTGTTTTGTCAGCAAAAACTAAAATATTAGGGTTCAATTTTATATTATTAATGTCTAGTTTTAATTGTTTTTGGAATTCATTATTTATGTTTTGAAATTTTATAGTTTTAATTTATTGTAATAAATCATTTTCAAAATTTTCCAGGTCAGAAATAAATGGTGGAGCGTTTTTTGTTTTGAATCCATAATTTTCATTCTGTTTTTTTTCAATTAAAGGGTTTTTATTTTTTTCAGATTCTACATATATATATATGTATATATATGTATATGTATGTTTTTACATATATGTGTATATATATATGTATACATATGTATATATATGTATATTTTTATATATATATATATATATATGTATATATATGTATACATATATATATATATACATAAATATATCCATATATATATATATATATATATATATATATATATATATATATATATATATATATATATATACATATATATGTATACATATATAAATATATATATATATATATATATATATATATATATATATATATATATATATATATATATATATATATATATATATATATATATATATATATATATATGTATATATATATATATATATATATATATATATATATATATATATATATATATATATATATATATATATACATATACACATATATATATATATATTAGGGTGTCCCAAAAAACAACATTTTTGAAAATAATCTGCTCTCACCCCCTAAATGTGTTCTATCTCATACAAAAACACTAGGTTAAAAATTTTTTTAAATAAAAAATATTTTAAGGGGTCCCTCAAGACCCTCTAATATTTAATGGGTCCCTAACATTTTCATAAAAAAAGTTTTTCAAAAATATGTCAACCTGGTACTCAAATGAAGCGAAATTATATTAAAATTTAAAAAATAATATTCATTTTGAAAATTTTTAACTTTTTAAAAAAATTTTAAACAAAATTATCATAAAAAATGCATTTTTTTCGAAGTAAATATTATTTTTGAAATTTTTATATAATTTCGCTTTATATGAGTACCAGGTTGACATATTTTTGAAAAACTTGTTTTTTGAAAATATTAGTGACCCATTATATATTCGAGGGTCTTGGGGACCCCTTAAAAATTTTTATATGCAAAAAAATTTTAAACCTTGAGTTTCTTTATCTGCTCACCCCCTAAACACATTTAGGGGGTGAAAGCAGATTATTTTCAACAATGTTGTTTTTTGGGACACCCAAATATATATATATATATATATATATATATATATATATATATATATATATATATATATATATATATATATATATATATATATATATATATGGCTGGGGCGAAAATAAAAGTTTGGTCTATCTAAGAACATTTTGTTGCGTCTTACTGTAAATGAACAAAAAATATTAAAAATATTAATATGAGTCATGGGAAACCGCCCCATTTTAACCCTTAAACATCAGACAGGTCCCAAATATTTTAGAAAAAAAACTTTTTCAATAGTATATCATGTTGGGTCTCAAATGAAGCGAAGTTTTATACAAATTTCAAAAATAGTAATCATGTTTTATAAAAACATGTTTATGTTTAGAAATTAGCTTCAAACACAAAAAAAATGCTAATTTTCTTAATAAAAATCTTAAAGATTTGTCTTATTTTTTTCAAGTTCTTTTAGATCATTTATAAATATGCCCTTTAAAATTAATTGAAGAGTTCAAAATTTTAGCAAAAATTATAACAGCTATCAAACTTCAACAAAAATCACCACGTAAAAGTGAAATTGACATTCTACTACAATGAGATAAATTAGGCGTTGCGTAACTTATGGTCAATCCCATTAAAAAAAAAAAAAAAATATATATATATATATATATATATATATATATATATATATATATATATAAACTTTTAGCTTTAAACTGAACACTTAACTTAAACACCAACCCTGACAAACAAGGCCGCTGTGGTTCGATATAAGTAGAGCACGGTACTTTAAGGACGTGGTGGGTATCAAGCTTGGATTTTCTTGTTTATAAAGCAAGTGCATTACAACACCACAACTATTACTATTATCAATACAACTGTTATTATTCTCACTAAAATTTTTACACATCTAGGCATCACTCTTCAACAATAATAAAAATTGGAACATAGATTTTTATTGTCAAAGTGAGTGAACATTAGAAGTTTTCTTGCATTTTCTTACATTTGAACTTGTTTTTAAAATATTTTCAATAATATTGAAGCTCTCAAATGAACTTATCAATTTTTTTTTCCATATTGTCATCATTCAAAATAAAATCAATATCTCAACTTTGATTAATGCTTTTAAGCCTATCAAGGAATTGGGCTTGCAAATCTTTAATCTGCTGAAAATTTTCTGCAAATTTAAAGCAAAGTGTATTGAAATTCTAAACAAAGAATAAAATCAAAAAAGTAGATACACAAATACATTTATTTATCTACAAGATACACAGATGTATTCAATATACATGAATGTAACAACATTAACAAATCTTTTATTTTAGAGTAATATTTTTTTAACAGTTTTATAATCATTGTTCCATAGTTGTGTGACTTGCTGTTTTGTCTCTTAATGAAAATGATAGAGCAAAAATTTATAAATAATTTTTTTTTCATGCAAATTAAAAAACAAAATAAAACTCAAGTTAAATTGTCATCTCTTGAACTAAAACTTTACCTTCACTAGTTTTTCTTAACTTCTCCACGCATTTATAACTTTTTCTATCATCATCGTCAATAATTTTACAAGAATTAGAAGCCACAGGTTACAAAAAATAGCCACTTTCTCTTTTTCTTTAACTTCCACTTTGTTCAAACCCAAACTTATTTTATATATATATATATATATATATATATATATATATATATATATATATATATATATATATATATATATATATATATATATATATATATATATATATATATATATATATATATATATATATATATATATATATATATTAATACCTCAAAAAAACTTGGATTGCAATAGAAAACAAAATAAATATAAAAGCAAATAATAATAATACTATAGAAAGTTTAATTGTAAATAATAAGACTATTATTTACAAGTATTTAATGATTGATGATGCAGACAATCTATCATCAAAAACCATACCCTCAAAGCATAACTTTAGCCACTATTTAAATAACCGTAATCCAAACTCGTTTTTTATAACTCTAGCTCCACCACAGGAAATAAAAGATTATTTATTCACAATGAATCCAAAAAAAACACAGGTCCCAATGGCATGTCCACAAATATACTTATCTTAGCATCAAAAGAACTAACCCCTTATAAAATATTTCAAAGTTACGTTACGTCTAAATCGGTTGCAATTGGTAACAAAGTTACCATTCTAATTTTTAATTAAATATTAAATAAATAAACTTAATAATGCAGTAAATGATTGTTTGTCATTGCCGTGTTGCTAAATACTATCTTATATTTTACTTTTATTTTAAAATAGCTTCGTCTCGATTGGTTACTTTGTCACGTAAAAAAGTCTCAATACGCAACCTTACGTTTCAAATATATTTTTTTTAACTTTATAAAGTGTAACCAAATGAGACGTACCGTAACGTAACTAAATCTAGATTTGAGACGTAACTAAAATATGTCTCAAACACAGATTTTTTTAACGTTACGTTACGTCTTATTTTGTTACACTTAAAAAAAAAAAAGGAAGTATTGTGGCATAAAAAAATTTATATTTGTGAAGAATTTTAAATACGTTTTAACTCTTAAATGTTTCACATTACGTTACGTCTCGATGAGTTATACTTTTAAAGGTAATAAGTACCTTGCATTGCTTAAGTACCGTAAGTTATTTTAACTTTTAAAGTTACTGTTTTTATGTTTTGCATTACGTTACTTTTAAATCTTTAAAAGTTGTATTTATCTTTAGAAAGTATTTTGAAAAACTTTTTAAATTACAATAGTTTTGACAAGCGTGTTATTGCGTTTTCAAAAGTCAAATACATAAATAATCAAATACTTAAATAATATTGCTGATAAAACAACTTTCCCTTATAACATTTTAAAGTTACGTTACGTAATGTCACATAAACGGAATTCGTTACGTTACGTGCAAAATGTCCGTTATTTTTACGTAACCGAGACGTAACATTGTAACGTAACGCTACGTGAAAAATGTTATGTAACAACACGTATCATTTTGACCAAATGATACGTAACATTATAAACTATAGTTTCTACCCATAGCACTGTTTATTATGTGTGTGCATAAATTTATGTACAGAGAAAACGCTACTATACAAAGAGATCTATTTAAAAGAGAGAAGAAAGTAAAGTCAAATCAGAGAGTGTAGACATTTTTTTTTTTTTTTAATTACAAAATAATAAATATTTACAAATATTTTTACTACCTCTGCATAATAAATACGCATATATTGTTTACAATAAGTTTAACATTAGTTTATCTTTGTATATATTTTTCCATTTATACATATTTTTATAATACACGTTTATAATATAAGAAAGAAAAAGAATAAAAAACTTCTTCTCATAAATTTTACTCCGATCTATTCAAAAATATTCTTCAGTAAACAGGCCAATATTTTTATAATAATCTCGTGACTCTCTATATATATATATATTTTTGTTTTTTATATTTTTATTTTTTTCAGTTTTTTAATTTTATATTTTTTTGTGTTTTTTGATGTGTTTTTTTTTTTTTTTTGGAGCCATTGTGCTGAAAGAAATCGAGAATATGGAAAAAGGTTGAAAATGAATTTGGTAAAGATTAAATAAGTATATTTAGTAAAGAAAGTTTTTATTAGATAAAACTAAAAAATACAGGACTTTTACACAAAACATCACGTTACGAAACCTACAGAAAACATGCAAATAATAAAATATATACCATAAACTAAGGGCTGGCAGTAATTGTCTAATCATATATAACAATATTTTTGTTGTAAAAACAAAATAATATTTGCAGGGAACAGGAACACTTAACTAAACATTTAGTTCTTTTTATGAACCAGTGTATTAGTTTAGCTCATGCTTAGTTTCAGGTTCCCATTCTCTAATTGACAAAAAATGTTTTTAATACAAAAAAATTGGCAGAAAATGTCCGTGGTATTTTTACGGACATGACTATATTTTACAGTAACAATATTCCTGATGTGTCTGGTAATTTTCCTGATCACTGCCATTGGGTCAATTTTCGAAGTCTTAAATATATGCTCGCATCCGCTGTTCCATATTTCACCCATAATGGTTTGAGTGGCTGTCGTCAGAAGATGCGAGGTAGGGTTTCTCTCCAAGTGTAGACATAACTGCACAGAAAGTCAAATACATAAATGAACTAATACTGCACAGAAAGTGAACAGAAAATGTACTAATACAGAAATGTACTAGTACAGAAAGTACTAGTACTGCACAGAAAGTACTAGTACTGCACACCAAACTATACATAATAACAAAACGTACATAACACTGCACAGTAAGTAACTATACACACATTAGATATATTGTATTTTTTATCGTCAGTCAGCTACTTGCCTTATTGACGTCCCTCCTAGGAGGGTTAATCTCGTGAACAAAAAAAAATAAAATATAAACCGTTTTACAAGATCCGTAAGAGTAATAAACCAAATATAAAATATTTATATCCGTCAAAAACTAAAATAAAGAACAAAAAAAAAAAAAAAAAAAAAAAAAAAAAAAAAATTGAAGTAAAATCGAATAAAACGAAAAAGCGAAATAAAACGATAATACGAAATTCGAGAAAGTTAAGATTACCTATAATAGTTCTTTATATTAGCGACCAGATTAAGGTTTCCATTTTTAAAAATATTTCTTATCTCATTAATGTGTTTATCATGTGTGTTGTTTGTTTTTATTATTAGAAGTTCTTTTTTTAATGTACTTTTAACTTTATCATCAAATTTCTTAAGTAAAAATTTTATATTAAACATTTTCTTATCATAATATGACTTCATTCTGTTAAAAAAAATTTCCACTATGAGAGTTTCAAGTAAAATATTTCCAAACTCTCTATCATGTTTCTTTATGCTATATCCACATAATAAAAATTTAAGAGAATTTTGATGGGGGTATTCAGAGGGGTAAAGTTGATCAAGAATATCTAAAACAAAAAGTATTAAAGGCTGTACTTTATTGCAATTGTACATCATATGCTCTATAGTTTTGTCTAGAGCTCCGCATTGCGGGCATATTTTGTCTACTCTTAATTTCCTATTAAACATATTTTCATTTGTTGTTAGTATAAAATGCGCTATTTTAAATCACTTGCTTTTTTATTTGTGTTTCTTTTGTGTATTTTTAAAAAGAATTGTTTCCAGTCATCTTCGTTTAGATTTAGTTAGTTCATTCTATTGTAATCACTCAATGACCATTTTTTATATCTTAGATTTAAAGGGTTTTTAGGTTTGTTTAGGAGTTTGTACATAGTTAGTACTGTAATACTTTTATATTCATATTTATCTTTTCATTTTGCTAAGAAAATGGGTACTTTGTTATGGTCATAACTTTGTCCTTCTTGTTTAATTTTGTTATGCCATTGAAGCGGCAAAGCTAACACGATGCTTTTAAGCTCTGATTCCGTTAACCCTATTGAGTTATGGTGTAGGAATCCGGGCTGAAAAGTTTTCGCAATGTCAGCTACGAGCATTATTTCATTTTTAATATGGGTTTTTTTGGGAATAAGAAAGCAGTGTCGTTTATCACGAATATTGTTGTTATAAAATATAGGTTGATTAAGTATTTCTTCTATATCTCTTATTGGGACGTTATAGGATGTTTTAACATCGTACCAATTTTTAAGTAATTGAAGATAGAATGGTGGAAGTTTTTTAAGTTGTGTGGGATTAGTTTGAAATATTTGTACGTTTTGGTTCGATTTCCTATGCGAGTTTATTATGTGAAGCATTGCGTTCTTCCATGGACCTTCCAACCTTGGGTTATGTAACTTGGAGACCCATTGCATTTGGATTGCCTTAAGTTTGTTTATTAGACTTACAACTCCAACTCCACCATTTTTTATTTTTTGTTGTGTTATTTGTTTGTTCGGGTTAGGTATTTTCCTTGTCCATATAAAGTTATTTAGTTTTGTTTCCATTTTGCTTAAGACTCCATCATTTGGGAGGGGTACTATAAAGGCTAGATGTGTTATTTGTGGAATTATCAACGAGTTAATAATAATTTTCCTTCCTTTTAATGAAAGTTTATGTTTACTCCATTTGTTTAGGGTATTGTCCATTTTCTGGAATCGGTCCCTCCAGTGGGTGAAGTAGGGGAAACTGCCTAAAGCTGAGAAAGTGATACTGAGGCTCTTAAAGGATAATTCCCCCCATTCAAAATTTAGTTATGGTTCCTTATCTTTAAATCTATTTTCTCCTAACCACATACCTTGGCATTTGGCTAGGTTTATTTTAGCGCCTGTGGCTTTTTTGTTTAGTTTTCAGGCTTGTCCTACCATTTTTATCGAGTTATCACCCGAGAGGTATCATCAGCGTATTGCTGGATTTTTGTTTCTTCTCCTCCAGTTATAATCCCCTTGATATCCTTTTTTTGTCTTATATATGTTGCAAATATTTCAGCTTGAATGATGTACAATATCATTGATAAAGGGCAACCATGTCGTACTCCCCTTAAAATATCTATATTTTTGGATAAAAAGCCATAAATTTTTGTTTTAGCATTTATGTTTTTATAAATTGTTTTACTATGAGAAATAAAATTCTTTGCAAAACCAAAGTGTTCAAGACTTTTAAATAAAAAAGTTCTATCTACTCTATCAAAAGCTTTCACTTGATCTATGGAAAGTATACATGTTTCAAGTTTATCAGTATTAGAAATGCTTATAATATCTCTAGTGTAACTTAAATTATTATTTATAGTTCGGTTTTTGATCGAGGCCGTTTGGTTGCTATTTATAATTTTTGGTAAGACTTTGTCCAATCTATTGGCTAAAGTTTTTGTTAGAATTTTATAGTCTACATTTGTCAGAGATATAGGTCTCCAGTTAACGATTTCATTTTTATTTCCTTTTTTGTAAATACATGTAATTAAGGCTTCTTTTTGTGAGGGCGTCATTTCGCCAGTATTCAACACGTTATTTAACGTGTCTTTAAGGTCATTTTTTATCAGATCGAAAAATATTTTATAGTATTCTATTGTTAGTCCGTATGATCCTGGTGATTTATTATTTTTCATTTGTGATAGGGTTTGTTTAATTTCGTATTCTGATATTTCTTTTTCTAATAGTACATTATCTTCTTTAGTAACTTTATTAACTTTAGAATTAATTAAAAGAATTTCCTGGGAATCGTTATCGTTTTCTTTATTTTTGTATAGATTTTTATAGAATTCTCTGAATTCATATAGGATGTCTTCAGATGTATTTTTTGTTTCACCGTTTTTGTCGTTTATTTCTGAAACGTATTGTTTTGCTAGTTTGTTTTTCTCCAAACCGAAGAATAATTTTGTACAATTCTCTCCCTCTAATCGCCATTGAATTTTTGCTCTTATAGCCGCCCCTTCGGCTCTTACTTTTACGATTAGTTCCAATTTTGTTTTAACGTCTTTTTTTAAAACTTTCATATTTTTATTTAAAAGCATTTTCTTGGATGCATTTTTTAGAAGTTTTTTTAGTTCATAATCTTTTTTATTTTTATTTTTATTTAATTTTTTACTAAATTTTGTAGAAGTTTGTTTTCTTTTTTCTTTTCCGGCTTCCCACCATTCTTTTGTGTTTGTAGAATTTTCTTTTTGTTGTCTCTACTCTTCCCAGTTCGTTTCTATTAGAGTTTTGTATTCGTTGTTTTGAAGGAGCGCGTTGTTTAATATCCACGTTCCTTTTCCAAAAGTTATTTTGTTATTTGTTATTTCTATAATTTGAGCATTATAATGATCCGTTAATATTGTAGGTTCAAAGTAGATTTTTATATTTTGTCTACTTTTCTTACTTATATAGAAACGATATAGTCTTGAGTGAAAAACTCCATTAGCGGACGCGAATGTATATTCATTTGTATTCGGATTAAAAACTCTCCACGTGTCTTCTATTTCTAGAATATTTAGAAGAGTTTTTAAAACTTTATTTGAGGGACATTCTTTTTTATTTGAAAAAGGATATCTGTCTTTAATTGAAAGGTATCCATTAAAATCTCCTCCCATGATAATAATAAAATCGTTGAGATCTTTATTGCGAAATATATTTGCTTATTCAATATATAATTTCTTCCTTAGGGACTGCGTGTTTCCGCCTGAGGGAGCATATATATTTATAATTAAATAGTTTACGTTTTTTATTTTTATTGCTATATAGTTAAAATTCCCACGCGTATCATTTCCTGAAAAAATCACGTGCTCGTGATGTGTTTTGCATAGAATTGCAGTTCCACGGGTTTTCGAATTCCCAGGA